>NW_028082318.1:0-845 GCF_014824575.4 Sturnira hondurensis
CCTTTCTTCCTTCCTGGGCAAAAGGCACATTTCGTAGGAAGCGGGTTTCCCAGATAAGGCTCTGCCCTTTGTGTAGAAGTATCCTTTTGTGGCACTGCTGTGGAAGGTGTAGTGTTATCTGCAGAGTGAAGCATTTGCGGTTCATTTCTTCCTGGGCTATAGGGACATTTCGTAGGAAGCGGGTTTCCCACAATAAGTCTCTACCATTCATGTAGAAATATCCTTTTCTGGCACTGCTGCCGAAGGTGCTGTGTTTTCTGCGAGAGAAGCCTTTGCCCTTTCTTCTTTCCTGGGCAATAGGCACATTTCGTAGGAAGCGGGTTTCCCAGATAAGTCTCTGCCCTTTGNTCATGTAGAAGTATCCTTTTCTGGCACTGCTGCCGAAGGTGCTGTGTTTTCTGCGAGAGAAGCCTTTGCCCCTTCTCCCTTCCTGGGATATAGGGACATTTCGTAGGAAGCGGGTTTGCCACGATAAGTCTCTACCCTTTCTGGAGAAGTATCCTTTTCTGGCACGGCTGCGAAAGGTGCTGTGTAACCTGCAGAGTGAAGTGTTTCTCGTTGCTTTGTTGCTGGGTAAATAGGCACATTTCGTAGGAAGGGGGTTACCCACGATAAGTCTCTACCCCTTGTGTAAAAACATCCCTTCTGGCACTGCTGGGGAAGGTGCTGTGTTATCTGCAGAGTTAACCGTTTCCCGTGTATTGCTTCCTGGGAAATAGGGACATTTTGTAGGAAGCGGGTTTCCAACGATAAGTATCTATCCCTTGTGCAGAAGAACCGTTTGGAGTCACTACTGATGAAGGTGCTGTGTTATCTGAAGAGATAAGCGTTTGCCCTTTATTCGT
>NW_028082319.1:0-750 GCF_014824575.4 Sturnira hondurensis
ATTTCAATGGGAGTTCAGGACTCTCTGAAAGTGGCCTTATCAGTGCAGAGTAACCTGCTTTTCAATTCCGAGGTTTTGGAACCCAGCAAGGCTGTGGGCTGTTTCCTGGCTCTACCTGTTGCTGCCCAGATGGTGTCTCTGGTTTCTCTGCAGCAATGTCTGTGGTGGTGACACTCTAGACCGCTCGCCCCGTTGCAGTGCGAATGCTTTATGTGCATTCTCTCTAGCAATGTCCCTCTGGGTGGCAACCCTAGAGGGGGTGCCTGGGCGCTGACTTCAGGGAGACTGCAGAGTCTGCCCCTGTGTGCACACAGCACTCGCTGAAGGTTCCCCATTTCTCCCTTCAGCAGGGGGACTCTCCACCCTAGAATTTAGAGAAAGGTGAGTGCAGACTGACTTCAGTCACAAGTTATTGCTTCTCTTCTCTGCCTCTTTGCCTGGACTTCATGAGGATACTGTTACTTCGTGAAGTTTTGATGCTGCTTCTATCTCTGTTGTTTTCTCCTGCTGAATCTGTGGTGCTCTGAGGCTACAGGCCGCTGTTCCGAAATACAGTTTCTGGCACTGCTTGCTCAGACCCAGCTGTGCCTGTTCCGATTTTTTTTCTGTCTAATACTAGTGTTCTCAGCCCAATGCTTGGAGGGCTCCAGTGCACGCTGATTCCAGAGACACAGACACGTTGTTTCTTCCCTTCGGTGCCTTGTTCCTGTTCCTTCTCTGCCCAGGATTACCTCTCTGAGATTAGCGTTT
>NW_028082320.1:0-682 GCF_014824575.4 Sturnira hondurensis
ATTTTCTTTTACTTCACTTAGTGTAGCCTTCATTTGTTCATCTAATTTGTGACTAAAATCAGCCAGTTCTGTGAGCATGCTGATCACAAGTATTTTTAACTGCGCATCTGATAGGTTGGCTATCTCTTTGTCACTTAGAAGTATTGGCGCTGGGGCTTTGAGTTCTTTTTCTGCTTGAGCCATAATGTTTTGGTCTGTTCACATCTACTAGGTATGAGGGGTAGAGCCTTAGGTGTTCACCAGGGCAGGGCAACCCAAGTCTCGGGGTGTGACACTGTATATGGGGGCAGGTTCAGGCCAAGATGGAGGCATAGGTAGACATGCTGTGCCTCCTTGAACAACCAAAATAAGGACAACAATTCAGAAAGAAAGTAACAAGCAAAACTGAAACAAAACTGAACTGTATGGAAATCTGACCACCAAGGAGTTAAAATAGACACATTAGTCCAGACTGGTAGGCCAGGTGGAGTCGGGCAGCCAAGCGGAGAGGGGTCGCAGCACAGGAAGTGGTGACACTGGGCACACAAGGCACCTCAGGTGCACACAAGGTGGCACCACGTGTGCAAGGTGCACCAGGCAGACCCTGGGCACCCAGGTGGTGGCTGGCAGACCCAGGGGGTGGGGTGGCGAAGGGCAGACCCAGCAAGGTGGCAATTGAGAAGTGGGACACCATGTGCAAGGT
>NW_028082321.1:0-966 GCF_014824575.4 Sturnira hondurensis
GGCATCCCTCGGTGGGCCAAGTATTGCCCCCCCCCTCGGACCCTTTGTTCGGCAACATGTGTGTACATGTTTATGTGTGTTTGGCATTTAAAGTTATTTTAACTGTCTTATCATGTACCTCTGGTTTGGTACCCGTTGGGTGTTAGAACATCAAGGCAAAACCATAAATGTCAGTATTTGCATGCCACCTAATTTATGTGTGATGGCTAATTTATATACCTAAGTTTCTGGTGGATTGTATCCAAATAATTATGTATAAACTGAAAGAATTTCATTAAATTGTTAAGGAATAGGGCAGTACCAATGGGAACACTCTATCCTATGTTTTCCATACTAATGCTGCAATAAAGAAAGAAACCAAGCATCTAACTGAAAAATGCTTCTTTATGACATTTCTTTTATAAACAAGAATTCACCAGAACTGAATTTTCACTATTTGGCTATCTCCTTACCAGTTTATATTTTAGGAATTGAATTGTTAGTATGAAAATAATGTAAAAGTATATAAAATATAAAAATATGAAGGGAAGTAATGAAATCCTCTGTTGATGTGGGTTTAGAACAAAAGAAAATGCCTGTAAAGCTATCAAACCCCAAACACCACTGGGACAGGGCTGACAAACACGGAAACTGCTTCCCAGATTTGGGATTGAGAGTTTGGATAGAGGGTGTTCAATCTGTACTCATGAGAAAGTATAAAGAATAAAACTAAACAATTGTTTCCCTTGAAGTGTTTAGTCAGAACTGAAAATTCAGACATAACCAAACAATCATTGTCTCAAAAAATATTATAGTGAATTTCTATTATGAGTTTAGTCCCAGAGCCATCTTGCCTAACTTTTCAGACAGTAAGGAATTATTTTCTACCTTTGCTTATAATACTTAAATAAACATTAAAAGAGTAAGAAGCAACATTCTTTAGTCATCAGCTTGGAGAATATTAGAATATCAAATTGTTACCGAACA
>NW_028082322.1:0-528 GCF_014824575.4 Sturnira hondurensis
TCCCGAGACCTTCGCCCCCGCAGGATCCCGCTGACGCCCCTCTGCCCACGCGGGATGCTCCGCCCAGAGGATCCCCGTCCTACCGCCACTGGGAGGGAAGAGGGGACGGGCAGGCCGAGGGGGGACAGGCTGGGTCTGAGAAGGGCTCCGGGACCAGACGACCATCGGGAACATCAGGTCCGCAGGGAGGCCGAGCGCCGTCTCAGCCCGGGAAGGGAGTGCGTTCACTCGGTAAGTGCCTGTGAAGACGCATTTGCTGGTGTCAGGCCCGGGGGCGGGCATCTCGTGCGTAATACAGGACACACACTGGTGAGAGGGACACACGTGCCTTCGTGGAGCTCACTGTCCGGGCATGTGGCCGAGCCGCGGTGGAAGCGGCCGGGCTGAGCGGGCACCTGCCCACGTGCAGCAGGTAGAAGGGACTGCACACCTGGGGAGACTGAGTCACGATGGTGACGCGCTGCAGGCGGGCGAGGATGACGGCTTTCTTGTCTTTGCTCACACGTCACTCCTTAATAACTGTTCTGT
>NW_028082323.1:0-1141 GCF_014824575.4 Sturnira hondurensis
TGGAGGTGGTTTGGGTCCTTCCTGCTTGAAAGGTGGGGATATTGACGCTCTGTAGGAAGTGACTCATCCACCATCGTGACGCCGGTTTGTGGCACAGCTGAGTGGAGGCCTGTCCGATGGCAAGGGGTGCCCTTGTATCTGTGGACGTTCCAAGTGGAGTGGAGCGCCCAGGCTCAGGGCCGGCATGACTAACTCCCACGACCAACTGGCTGAAGGACAACGGGGGCTGTGGGTGCGAGAGGCAGGACCAGTGACAGCAGCTGAGAGAGCAGAGGACGGGGGTGACCAGCACCAGGGAGAAGATAGTGGGGGGGGGGAGACCCAAGGAGGGAAAATGAATATTCAGAACGGTCTGGGCATCTAATTCCCAAATATGATGAAATGCCCCCAGTGGGCATAGAAATCGGTTGAAAAGAAATCAATGTTCTTTATTTTACTTTATTTCATTTCATTCCCCCCCCACACACACTGTCATTTATCCCTCCCATACCCTCTTCTACCTCTACCCAAGAAATCAACTTTTTAAAAAAATATATTTTATTGATTAGACCAGCTCAGACTGGTCCCAACCAAATCAAAATGGGATGAGGTGCTTCAAGCTTACCGACCCTTCCAGCCTTTCCAAGTTTCTTCAAAGTCACCATCTGCTTTTCTAAAAAAGCCACCACTTGGACAGTCTGCATTCCTGGAACAGGAACACGCTCCTACGGTCGGACGCTGGTCGCCTGACACAGGCGGCCCTTGTCCAACACGTCCTGCTGCAGCAGAGGGCCCCCCAAACCTGCAGCAGCGCTCCCGTCCACTCGGAGTTCTTCCTTTAAATGTATTTTTGTGATTATGCTGTCACACTGGTGCCACTGCGTCTGGTAGGTTGGCTATTGGACCCCGTTTTTTCCTCACCTTTACTTCCTTCTGCCCTGCACCCTCCTCCCATCAGCATTTTACCCCCTTAGTTCATGTCCAGGGGTCGTACATACAAGCTATTTGGCTTCTTCATTTCCTGTACTATTCTTAACCTCCCCCTGTCTATTCTGTACCTACCATTTATCCTTATTCCCTGTACCTTTTCCCCCATTCTCTCTTCTCCCTCACTGATAACCCTCCATGTGATCTCCATTTCTGTGATTCTCTTCCTGTTCTA
>NW_028082324.1:0-509 GCF_014824575.4 Sturnira hondurensis
TCACATGGAGGGTTAGCAACAGGGGAGTGGGAGGAGGAGAAGGGGGAGAAGGCACAGAGAATAAGTAGCATAGACAGTAGGTAGAAAATAGATAGGGGGGAGGGCAAGAATAGTATGGGAAATACAGAATCTAAAGAACTTGTGACACGTGGACATAAACTAAAGTGGGGGGGAATGGTGGGTGAGGGGGTGTGCAGGGTGGAGGGGAATGAAGGGGTGAGGGGGAAAATAGGACAACTGTAATGGCATAATAAATAAAATATATTTGAAAAATAATAAAAGATGTTTCAGTCATTTTCTGAGGAACTTGCTGTCCTGATTTGTTCTGTGAAGACCAGTCTATTTCTGCTCGCTTTTGTGATATCTCAGTGAATTGAGGCTGATCACCTAGGGCCCTCTACCAATTTTAATATGAGGCTGAGACCTTTAATTTCCAGGGGGTGGGAAGGGGTATATATTAATAACAGTTAGTACCAAAGTCAATTTGGGACTTAACAGGAAGGACTTTT
>NW_028082325.1:0-1264 GCF_014824575.4 Sturnira hondurensis
TCAGCCCAGAGGGCACGGCCACAGCAGAGTTCAGGCTCCGTGTGCGCCTACATGTGTGGGAGCTCACGCACGTATACACACACACACACACGCGTGGCACCCGACACAGAGTGGAGGGCAGAGGCCGCCCCAGTGCGGTATTGCCGCGGCCTTTGTCCAGCAAGTGAGCTGGGGAGAGCGGGGCCCCGCTGGGCCCGGGAAAGCGACCCAGGCGGGCGCAGGGCGGCTGTGCTCCACCCACGGCCAGTGTCACAGGACGGCCCAGCACCCACACAGCCGCCTCACTCCCAGATGACGCCCTTACTGACTCCTGAGCAACCCTGCCAACGGGCTCAGGTCCTGGGGAGCCTCAGGGGCACAGGGACTTCACCCCCTGCAGCCTGTGGGTCACCCACAGTGACAAGCTCCATGGTGCTAGGGAGCATCAGGGCCTCAGACTCCACATTCCAGTAGGCTTTACTTTTTTTAAAAAAAGATTTTATTTATTTATCTTTAGAGGGGAAGGGAAGGAGAGAAGGAGAGAAATATCAATGTACGGTTGCTTCTTGTGAGTCCCCTGCTGGGAACTGGCCTGCAACCCAGGCATGCGCCCTGACTGGGAATCGAACCGCCATCGTGTGGTTCGCAGGCCCGTGCTCACTCCACTGAGCTACACCAGCCAGGGCCAGTAAGCTTTACTTTTATTTAATGATTTTATTTCCTTTTGTAGAGAGAGGGGAAAGTAGGGGGAGAGAGGGCGGGGAGGGACAGGGAGACAAACTCCAGCGTTGGAGAGATACGTGGTTGTCTCTCACCCACCGCCCAGCTGGGGACCTGGTGGCCTGTGTCCTCCTGACTGGGAACCAAACTGGCGACTCTCAGGCCAGCACTCAGTGCACTGCGCCACACCAGTCAGGGCCCGGGCTGCCCACAGACAGGCTGCAGCCTCCTCTTGTGGGCCCGGAAGGTTTGCCTCTCGGGTCCCGTGCGATGACCTGGAGCACACTGAGCTCTCAGGGCCCTGAAAACACAAGGAGGGTCCTGAGGGGGCTCAGCGCAGGGGCCCCCCCACAGGACAGGGGCCCAGGACCCCAGGCTCAGGGGCCCGGCTCTGGTCTCAGCTCTGCCCTCACTGCCAGCGCTTGGGGGAGGGCCTCAGCGGGGAGAACCCTGGAGACCTGGCAAACGACCCGCCCAGTCCTGACCCAGCGCCCGGCCCCGCCCCCAGCCCGGGCTGTCACTCACTCTCCTCCAGTGGCTCCAGCTCCCAGAGACCATCGCTGGT
>NW_028082326.1:0-1604 GCF_014824575.4 Sturnira hondurensis
AAAAAAGCCAGGGTAGCAATTCTCATATCAGACAAAATAGACTTCAAAAAAAGGACTATAAAGAGAGATCCAGAAGGTCACTTCATAATTCTCAAGGGAAGAATCCACCAAGAAGACATTAACATCATAAATATATATGCACCCAACACAGGAGCACCCAGATATATAAAGAAAATCCTAGAGGACCTCAAGAAAGATATTGACAGCAACACAATTATAGCAGAGGATTTTAACACCCCACTGTGAAAAATGGACAGATCTTCCAAACAAAATATCAACAAAGATATAGCAGCATTAAACAACACTCTAGAAGAAATGGACCTAATTGATATATATACAGCCCTGCATCCCAAAGAAGCTAAATACACATTCTTTTCAAATGCACAGGAAACATTTTCAATGATAGACCACATGATAGGACACAAAACAAGTCTCAACAACTTCAGGAAAATAGAAATCATACCAAGCATCTTCTCTGATCACAAGGGACTGAAATTGGAAACCAACCCCACAGGAAAAAACCCAAAACACCCAAAAGCATTGAGATTGAATGGTATGCTATTAAACAACGAATGGGCCAGGATAGAAATTAAGGAAGAAATCAAAAAGTTCCTGGAAACAAATGAAAATGAACTCACAACAACCCAAAACTTATGAGACACAGTGAAGGCAGTCCTGAGAGGGAAGTTCATAGCAATACAGGCTCACCTAAAGAAGATAGAAAAATTTCAAACAAACAACCTAACCTGACGCCTGCAAGAACTCGAGGAACAACAACAAAGACAGCGCAGAGCAAGTACAAGGAAGGAAATAACCAAGATCAGAACAGAAGTAAATGACATAGAGACTAAAAGCACAATTCTAAGGATCAATGAATCTAGGAGTTGGTTTTTTGAAAAGATAAAAAAAATAGACAAACCTTTAAGTAGGCTCATCAGGAAAAGAAGAGAGAGGACCCAAATAAATACAATCAGAAGTGAAAGAGGAGAGATTACAACTGATACCACAGATAGAGGAGATTGTAAGAAATTACTACGAAGAACTGTATGCCAAGAAATTTGAAAACCTAGGAGAAATGGACAAATTTCTAGAAAAATATAATCTTCCAAAACTCAATGAAAAAGAAACAGAAAACCTTAACAGTCCAATAAGAGCAGATGAAATTGAAGAACTAATAAAAAACTCCCATCACACAAAAGCCCTGGACCAGATGGTTTCACAGGAGAATTCTACAAAGCTTTTAAGAAAGAGTTAACACCTATTCACACAGACTCTTCCAAAAAATCCAAAAGGAGGGAAAACTCCCCAACTCTTTTTATGAAGCCAGCATCATCCTAATTCCAAAGCCAGATAGAGACACAAAAAAGAAAGAAAACTTTAGGCCAATATCTCTGATGAACATAGGTACTAAAATCCTTAAAAAATATTGGAAATCATATCCAACAATACATAAAAAAGATCATACACCACGACCAAGTGGGATTCATCCCAGGGATGCAAGGATGGTTCAATATTCATAAATAAGTAAATGTAATACACCACATAATCAAAATCAAAGACAAAAATCACATGATCATATCAATAGATGCGGAAAAAGCTTTTGA
>NW_028082327.1:0-990 GCF_014824575.4 Sturnira hondurensis
CTCACAAGGGAGGCTGGGAGAGAACTTGGGTTTGCTGGTTGGTACCTGCACAGTCCAGGGGACACCCAGCATCTAACTATGGAGCGGATCGAGTCTGGCTTTCTGAGGACCCTTTAGGGAGTGGAGTTGGAGGGAAGCAACACTAGTCTGGGGGTAAGGAGACTTCTGGCTGGTTACTTCTGGCTGTGTGACCTGGATGCAGTCACTTCCCCTCTCTGAGCCTCAGTTTCTTCATCCCTAAGGCAGGCACACCTCCCTCACAAGGACTCTACGAGGACTAATGAGCTAGACAGAGTGGCTTTCCTGGCTGGAAGGGCCAGGACACTCAGCTGGGCAGTGGGTTCTCTGGGCCAGCTCTTGAGGAAGAGGGAGGAGACAGCTGAGACTTGAGGGCACTTGGGCATCTAGGGTCCATCCTTGGAGGCTCCAGGTGGCCCAGTTTCAGTGATTTTGTGGAGAAGGCTTGGGTGGGGTGGGGCAGCTTCCCTGCTGAGTGATGTGGCTGGAGTATCGATGCACCTGTGAAGGCCTGGGCAGGAGGTCTTCCAGGTGGGGGCAGTGGGCCCAGCTGTGCAGAATGGAACAGATGGGGAAAACCCGGAGCTGCAGGGTATAGTCTGTTCCTGCACGGGCTTTGTGATTGCTGGCGAAAGTCCTAGCTTCTCTGACCTTTAGTTTCACCATCTGAAAAGTGTAGAAAATGAATGGCCAGAGCCTCCCGGGGACGTTCTAAAGACTAGAGAGGCATCAGTGGATTGAGTTTAACAGGATGGAACTTGAATGAGCAGGGCCTCTCAGAGTGCCAGGAGGTAGGGACATGGGAGCTCCCAAGAGCCATATGGGACCATGAGGACACTGAGGAGCATGTCAGCGGGTCACTGGTCTGGCCAAACTCTGCAATCTGGGGGTAGCAGAGAGAGAGAGAGAGAGAGAGAGAGAACTAGACTCTGTCCCAAGCTTTTAGAACCCAAGGCAGGATAGGACATTGGG
>NW_028082328.1:0-696 GCF_014824575.4 Sturnira hondurensis
ACTTTCGTACTTTTCCTGGTTACCTTTGTATTGATTTTTTCTGCTTAACTGACCATGCTGTACACCTGTAAAAGTTAATCTATGCCAAAAATGAGAATATAAAAAATCAGCTTGTACTTGCAATAAACGGAACAGTGCTTCACCTGCCTCTGAGCTGTGTAGTTGCCTGTGACCCAGCGCCGACGCCTACTCTCCCCTGAGGACCCTCAGATGGGCTGCGGCTGGACCGCGGCAGGCCTGCCTGTCTGGGCCTCAGGTTCCTCATTCCCGAAATAGGGGATGTTTTGCCCCCAGCCACCTGGACCAGGGTGAGAGACAGGACAGGCCCTCTGACTGCCCGTTTCTAGCCTGGGGTCGGTCGGTCACCGTCCCACTGTGGCGCCCGGTCCCCCAGCCTGTCAGCTGGGGCAGAGCTCCCGTTCCCCGTGCACAGAGTGAACGGAGACGCGGGTATTCCAGGTGAACGACACACGTCTGACTCTGCGTTGCTCCATCACTTCCTTGTAGCAGCTCATGGTGCTTGCTGAGATGCACTCAAACAAATGTCTGTTAGTTTTTATTATTTTTAAATTGCTGGGGTACGGGCTGGAACCCAAACGACGTAGGACTCTCTGTTTTGTGAGTGGGCGTTCCTGGCCACAGTGCTTTCCTAGGGGCACCTTCCTTTGCTCTGGAGGTCGGAGCCGTCCGGAACCT
>NW_028082329.1:0-2246 GCF_014824575.4 Sturnira hondurensis
ACCCTCTGGAGGTCTCCAGAATTCTTTCCTTGCATAGATTTCTCTTCTCCGGTATTCTCTTCTCTGGTTCTGTGAACTCTAACCATTTTGTTACCTCTTAGACTATCAGCTCTGTCTCCTCAACTGTGTGAATCCACTAGGTTCTGTCTTGTTTATGCCTCCCTGTGCAGTGGCCTAGAAACTCTATTAAAACAGCAAGTTGACATAATTTTAGGTCTCGTTGTTTGCTTATCATTTCTCAGAAATCAGTATTCTTCATTGCCTGATGTCCAGTGTGTTAAAAACTTGCTGCATGTATTTTGTTTTGCTTTATTATTATTATAGTTGTTGTTGTTGTTGTTGTTTTAGACAGGAGTCTAAATCTACTCTTCATTAGGTCATCTTTGCTAAAAGCAGGGGTCTCTGACACTCAGATTTTAACTACAAATTTTCATGCCAGAGTTTTTGCACTGGAGACCTTAACCTTGAAGATTTTTCTCTTCCGTTCCTCACAAAGAACTGATCCTTTTAGTTCTCTGAGATTCCCATCCCAAATTCTTTTTGTAAAGTTTATCTTTAAATTATAATTGACATAAAGTATTATATTAGTTTCAAGTGTACATAATAGTGATTAGACGTTTGTACAACTGATGAAGCGATCCCCAGAAATCTGCTATATTTCTGCCACCATATATAGTTTTCACAATATTTTGATACTGTACTAGTATGCTCATGACTAATTTTATAACTGGAAGTTTGTGCTTCTTAATCCCCTTCACCTTTTCTGCCCATTCCCCTACTCCCTTCCCATCCAGCAGGAATCAGTTTGTTGTATAAATTTGTTTCTGTATTGTTTGGTTTATTTTGCTGTTTTTTTATTCCACATATAAGTAAAATCATATGGTATGTGTCTTTCTCTCTCTGACTTCTGCTTAGCATAATATATTATAGGATCATTCATGTAACAAATGTGAAGGCTTCATTCTTATTTATGGCTAATAACCCATTGTATGTATGTACCATATCCTCTTTATCTATCCATCTATCAATAGGCACCTGGAATTAATTGAAATAGCCAAGATGTGGAAGCACCCACCCAAATATCATCCCTATGACCTTCAGATTTTTTTTACTAATTTTTTATTTCATGAGGTCTCTCTTTCAATGAACCATTAATACTTTTAATGCTAGTCCAAAGCACACAAAATTGCTCGACTTTATCAAACTTTCATTTTATAGATGACAATATGTAACATAAAACTTTTTCCTTATTCTCTCTCATGGAACACTATTATTCTTTCCCCTAGAAATTGGAAATGAAATATTTTGAATAATGTCACTTTTACTACTTATATTTCCTCCTAGAATATTAGCTATAAAAGCAGAGACTGTCTGCTTTTTTTCTTTATTTTACCTGTACCAGGCAGCTCTACTTCTTATTTATACAGAAAACCTATAGCTCTGGCCAGTGTGGCTCAGCTGGTGGGAGCACAATCCTGAAAACCGAAAGGTTATTGGTTCCATCCCTGGTCACAGCACATACTTAGGTTGCAGATTCCATCCCCCCTGTTGGAGTGCATACAGGAAGCAACCAACTAATGTCTCTCTCTCATCAATGTTTCTCTCTATCTACCTTCCTCTCTCTCTAAAAAATGTCCTTGGGTACGAATAAAAAAAAGAAAACCAATAGATATTTATCAAATATACATTTTATAGCAAACTTTTTCTATAATATGAATATTTAAGTAAATATTATTCCATACTGCATGTTATATTCACAGGCTATATTTGTACTATAATATTCTGTATTCAATCATCCTCTTTATCTTTTCCTTATCTCTCAGACTTTTAATATTTTGAATACAGAAGCTTAGCATGTAGTAGATTTTTTTGCCTACTAGAACTCATTTCTTTGTAAGTAATTAAAAAGCAAGGTGTGCTACAGTGTGAATAATATTCCATAACTTGTGTAAAATATCCAGGAGAGTTATCATATACATTTTTATTTCTACAAATAAATAAATATTTACAAGATAATATGCTACTTACCCTCAAAAATATTTCTGTCAGGTGACAACACCAAGAATATTTTTTAACATAATTTATGAGTTGTGTGATAAAGAGAGAACCATTTTCGTTTCTCCGGGAAACATTATCTGTGCATAAAAGGAATTATAACTTTTGAGTTACAGCTTTTGCAAGGGTAAAAGATTTTAAATATCTCTACACAGACTTAAGCAAGTAGAAAAAACAAATACTCAAAATCC
>NW_028082330.1:0-523 GCF_014824575.4 Sturnira hondurensis
AAACAAGCAAGTAAAATATAATCAGAAACATTGAAATTAAAAACAATCTGGTGGTAACCAAAGGGAAGGTGGGAGGGGGTAATGGGGCAAAGCCGGGGAAGGGTTTTCAGGAACAATATAAAGGACACATGGACAAAACCAAGGGGGAGGGTGGAAGCAAGGGAGGGAGGTGGGGGAGGGGGAGGGTGGGGGGGAGTAAATGCAGACGACTGTAATTGAACAGCAATAAAATAACTTTTAAAAAAGTCAACCTAATAGCAATTTTTGTTTTATCGGAAATAATTCAATGTTGAAAGTAGTCAAATCCCATTAAACAGATTATTTTTTTTAGAAGGCAGGAAAAAAATGAGTTGAATGGAAATCCTACAACTATGAAATTGAAGAAGAAACTACAACATGACTGGTAGGAGAGGCGAAGATGCTGATTGGGCTGGCCCCACCTCAAAAATGAAGGGTCCCAGCCCCCACCAGGTCCCCCACCAGGTCCCCCAGAGTTCCAGTGCCAGGAAGAGAAGTCACCATC
>NW_028082331.1:0-1419 GCF_014824575.4 Sturnira hondurensis
TTTCCCCATCTAGTGATATGACCATATGATTTTTGTCTTTGCTTTTGTTTATTTGGTGTATTACATTTATTGATTTGCGTATATTGAACAATCCTTGCACCCCTGGGATGAATCCCACTTGGTCATGGTGTATGATCTTTTTGATGTATTGTTGGATGCAATTTCCCAATATTTTATTGAGGATTTTAGCGTCTATGTTCATCAGTGATATTGGCCTGTTATTTTCTTTCTTTGTTGTGTCTCTATCTGGCTTTGGAATTAGGGTGATGCTGGCTTCATAAAAAGATTTGGGGAGTTTTCCCTCCTTTTGGATTTTTTGGAATAGTCTGTGAAGAATAGGGGTTAGCTCTTCCTTAAAAGCTTTGTAGAATTCTCCTGTGAAACCATCTGGTCCAGGGCTTTTGTGCGATGGGAGTTTTTCTATTATGGCTTCAATTTCATTTGCTGTTATTGGCCTGTTCAGGTTTTCTGCTTCTTTTTCATTGAGTTTTGGAAGATTATATTTTTCTAGAAATTTGTCCATTTCACCTAGGTTTTCAAATTTCTTGACATACAGTTCCACATAGTAATTTCTTACAATCCTTTCTATTTCTCCAGTATCAGTTGTAATCTCTCCTCTTTCATTTCAGATTGTGTTTATTTGGGTCTTCTCTCTTCCTTTCTTGATGGGCTTACTTAAAGATTTGTCTATTTTGTTTATCTTTTCAAAAAACCAACTCCTGGATTCATGGATCCTTAGAATTGTGCTTTTAGTTTCTATGTCATTTAATTCTGCTCTGATCTTGGTTATTTCCTTCCTTCTACTTTCTCTGGGCTGTCTTTGTTGTTGTTCCTCAAGTTCTTGGAGGTGTCGGGTTAGGTTGTTTGTTTGAAATGTTTCTATCTTCTTTAGGTAGGCCTGTATTGCTATGAACTTCCCTCTCAGGACTCCCTTCACTGTGTCCCATAGGTTTTGGTTTGTTGTGAGTTCATTTTCATTTGTTTCCAGAAGCTTTCTGATTTCTTCCCTAATTTCAATGTTGACCCATTCATTGTTTAATAGCCTACCATTCAGTCTCCATGATTTTGGGTGTTTTGGGTTTTTTTCATTGGGGTCAGTTTCCAATTTCAGTCCCTTGTGGTCAGAGAAAATGCTTGGTATGATTTCTATTTTCTTGAATTTATTGAGACTCATTTTGTGTCCTATCATCTGATCTATCTTTCAAAATGTTCCATGTGTGTTTGAAAAGAAGGTGTATTTAGCTTCTTTGAGATGGAGGGCTGTATATATATCAGTTAGGTCCATTTCGTTTAGGGTGTCATTTAATGCTGCAATATCTTTGTTGATATTTTGTTTGGAAGATTTGTCCAATTTAGACAGTGGGGTGATAAAATCCCCTACTATAATTGTGTTGCTGTCAATTTCTTTCTTGAGGTCCT
>NW_028082332.1:0-546 GCF_014824575.4 Sturnira hondurensis
AGATGTTCCTGCTTTCTGGGAAAGCACTGCATCGTGTTGACTCATGAATGCATCTGTAGAGATGCACCATGACCCCTTCTCCAGCAGCCAATCAAGGAAAAGCATGGGAGACCACATGCATGTGCAGTAGCTTTAAAGTGATGTAAGTACCCGTACATGCACAATAAAAGCCTGACAAAACTAGCCAGGATTGTCTGTCCTATGAAGATAGCATCCCTCCAGGCCTTGTGGTCAATCTCTCTGCTTGGAGTTGGCCCGCTCCTTGTTCTGTGGAGTGTACTATTGCTTAATAAATTGGCCCTCTCCTCCTTCTATAATCTTTGTGTTCAGTTCAATCCTTTGCCCATGAGCATCAGGAGCCTGGTTACCTGTGTCCATATGTGACAGTTTTTGGCGAGCCAGCTAGGAAAAGATGCCAGAGTGGTAAGCTCCCTTTGCCTCCCTGATACCCAGGGAGGCTCTTTTCCATTGCCATCTGTTCTGTTTTGGTGAGTCTGATGTTTCCTGATAGAAGGTTGATTGCTAAATTGCAGGTATGGGTCAGGC
>NW_028082333.1:0-683 GCF_014824575.4 Sturnira hondurensis
GCACAATCAAAAGAAGCAGATTACACAGAGTGTTGATAGTAGGAACCAAAGGTTACTGGAGGTAATCTTAGCGTTGTCCCAGCTCAGAGAGAGTGAATCAGGATATGGGTACGAGCTGCAAATGGATAGCAACTGGAATATAGGTCCAGCAGGGGTGGTCTTGACAGACAGTGTATAGGGAAAAGCTTTTCAATTATTCGAGGTTTGGGTGGTATACCTGGTCATCCAGTTTGTGTGGGAGAAGTGGTCTAAGGTTACTTACGTATAGATACTTATATATGCTCTTATACATAGATGTGTATGTACTCATATGGAGTATATACATACAGATATATATATGGTAAATGGTTTGGCCAGCCCTTCAGAAGCTTGGGAAAAGAAATATCGGGAAATCGAGGATAGAGAGGTTTGGGGCAGAAGCATTTGGTTGCACATATGAAAGTAGGTATAAATTTTGAAACACTTCGTATCAAATGTAGAGCACCTACAAGGTAAAATGCACTAAAGAACTAAGTAGATAAAAAGACTCGTCTGTAAGCTAGAATTTGTCAGCTTCCTGGTGCTGGCATGATGGGCACGTTAGTGAAGTGACATGGTGGTAAGGATGAAGGCTGTGCATGAATCTGATAGCACTGGGCCCCAACTTACTGGGGCTGGTCTACCTGATACTGCTGCAAGGCCAA
>NW_028082334.1:0-841 GCF_014824575.4 Sturnira hondurensis
AAATGAAGTTGTGGTGTGTGTGTGCAGAGTGGAGGGGGGTGGGGAGAGAGAGAACTAGCGTGCATCACTGGGCGGGGGGACGAGGCCTTTGCTTGGAAAAAAAAACAAAGTTTAATGATCCGTTTCTCCTGAAAAGCATCAACCACCAAAGGTTAAGTGAAGCCTTTTTCGGTTAAGTGCTTTTTGGGTTGTCTCAAACACTTCTTCATTTATTCGTGTCCAAATGTAAATCCTCTGAGTATTATCAGCATATTTTCTCCTCCCCCCCCCCATTTTTTTTTGAAGTGAATGTAAAACACTTTGGATCGTCGGTTTTATTGAGGTTTCAAGACTGTTTTTGAGTGATTCATAGTCATTTAAATCCTTCTGCTGAAATCTTGGATGTTGCTAAATTTCAGCCTGTAATTTTCTTCCGTTGCCTCATGTGGAGGCCTATTTTCATGACACGGCACTACACTCAGTGGGATTGTGAGCCTTTGCAAATGCATGCAGATCTTCCCCACTCCACAAAGGGATGCATTTTAAGCAGGAGACATAGAATTGCTAAATTAGGTAGTAGGTGCGAGGCGAGGCGTGGGTTGGGGCGAGTAAAATGGGTGACTTCGGAGAACGCCAAAGCCGGAGGCCGGGGGAGGGGGGGCGGGGGACTTCCAAAGGACGTGTGCCCATCGAATCAAAATTTGTCAGCCTAAAGAAAACTGCCACTTGTATGGAATGGCTATGGAGGGGGATTTGTGTGCATGCTGATGCCACATTTCTTTGGAACCTCGAAACTCTGTTTCTGACGGCGGCTCGGGGTTCCATTGTCTTAGCATCCTATAATCTATTTTGACAATCCCAC
>NW_028082335.1:0-535 GCF_014824575.4 Sturnira hondurensis
AATTGCCTTTACACCTTTGTCAAAAATAGTTGACCATATTGTGGTCCATTTCTAGACTTTATATTTTCCATCTATCTATGTGTTGAACCTTTTGCCAACACTAAACTGTCTTGATTAGTATAGATTTACAGTAAGTCTTGAAATCAGGTAATAGGAGCCCTCCAGCTTTGTTCTTTTTCAAGTTTGTTTTGGTTGGATCTGCCATCACTGGTTCTGTTACATGTACCATAGGTCCTATCCAACACCAGAAAAAGGAAACATAAGGCATACATATTGAGGAGATAAATTTATTTTTATTCATAGACAGTATGCTTACATACATAGAAAATTCCAGACATGTCAGAACTTATGAGTTTAGCAGAATCATAGATTATAAGGTCAGTATACAGAATCAATTGTATTTCAATGTATATATCAGCAGAGAACAATAAGAAATTGATAACTTTGTTAAATATGTCAAATTAAGGCAAATTACACTATTCTGTGTTTGTCCTAGGAGTTTCTTGAGGCTCTTAAAATTCTTTTATATATATAG
>NW_028082336.1:0-1545 GCF_014824575.4 Sturnira hondurensis
GGCAGGGTTGGGAATATAAGACAGAAAGCTGTACTTGAACAAGAATTAAATACAAAAATTATTTAAAAGAAAGAGTTATTCTCCACAGCCCATTCTTTAACAGCAGGGATGCCTGCTCCTCCAGCTGCAATTCTCTTACTCTTCACTAAAGCTGCCAGGAATGAAAAGGGGAGGGGGAGAGTAAACAGTATGGAAAATACTGTTTCCATTGTGGGCGGTGGCAAGAGGCAGGGCCTAGGGCAGAGCTGGGAGCCTGTGAGCTCTGGCCTGAAGCTGATTCTGTCTCCTCCTGCTGCTCTGGTACTTCTGCTCAAAGCCGACAGGTGAGTGCTCATGCTGGGACAGGGGCAGCTGGGATGGCAGGGCTGGGGGTCAGAGGTGGTGGGGCTGCTTGGAGCTCTACACTGCTTCCACCAACTCCACTGTGCACACCACTGACCTGGGGGTATTATTAAAATTCAGATTTAATTGGCCAACCGGGGGATTCAGCCTGATTCTGCATACATGGTGATGCCTGTTCTGCTTCACATGGACCACACTTTGAATAAGGGAATCTAGGATGTTTTCCAGGCCAGGTGGGGTGAGATGGGACCAGTGAGTGGGATCCAGCACTGTCCTCAGTGAACATCCTTCACTCACACCCTAACTGTCTGAGATGGATTCTGCCATCAATGGAATCCTGAAATTTTTCTCCAAAAGAATAGAGATGCTTAGAAAAAAATCTTACCATAATCATGATGGAATTTAAAAATCTATCTACATATTTGAACTCTCAGCTTTCCTCATTCTCCCAACTATTTATTGAGCTCACAGGTATTGCTCCCCTGATTAAAGTCTTAACAGGGCTCAGATCCAACCAATTTTCTCCCAAATAGATTTATCTGCAAACTATTTCTCCAGTCCTAGAAAGAGGTGTCCCTTGAGCTGAACTTTGCCAGCAATGCTGAGCCCTTAGCTCCTCCCTAGGTCCTGAAGTTCAGCCTGGGTCACTGGTCCCTGTGCATGAAGCTGCAGACTTGTTTGTAGGAGGAGGGTGTGGGTCTCAGAGAATGAGACAGGTGGGCTGGGGACTGCTGGAACAGAGTCTGGGTGGAGAACCACAAAGTCACAGGAACACAGGGGATGAAGGAGGAGGAGGGACTGTGTTTAGGCTCTGGCCTATAGGAAACTCTCTTTGGTCTGCAGACTTTGGGAGCTGGAGCACAGTTTTGCTTGAATGTGAGGCCCAGGAATATGTGGAATATGTATTGTTTTGGGGCCAAGGACAGGAAGGTCACTCAAAATTAGGTATGGGGGCTCCAAACTAAGGGGCTGTCAGGCAAGTCCTCTTGTCCTCTGTTTTCTTGTGTCCCTTCTAAACCCCTAAAGCTCTGGAGACCCCAGTTCAGTTCCTAGAGCCTCGCAGAGGACATTTGTGTGTCTGGCTGTGGGTCTTGGGTGGGCACAGGGCAGAGAGAAGAACTAGAGACTGGGCCTCTGGGAACTAATTAAATTCCCAACACTTAAAATATGCTAGGCCTGCTCTGTGTTAAATTACAATTCTGT
>NW_028082337.1:0-6646 GCF_014824575.4 Sturnira hondurensis
GATAACACAGCACCTTCCCCAGCAGTGCCAGCAAAGGATACTTCTACACAACGGACAGAGACTCATGGAGGGGAACCCGCTTCCTACCAAAAGTGACTATTTCCCATTAAGGAATAAAGGGCAAACGCTAAATGCTGCAGATAACACAGCACCTTCCCCAGCAGTGCCAGAAAAGGATACTTGTGCACAATTGGTAGAGACTTATCCTGGAAACCCGTTTCCTATGAAATGTCCTTTTGGAGCAGAAACAAAGAAACTGCAAATGCTTCACTCTGCAGATAACTGAACACCTTCCCCAGCAGTGCAACCAAAGGATACTTCTACACAATTGGTAGAGACTTATCTGGGAAACCCGCTTCCTACGAAATGTCCCTATTGCCCAGGAACAAATAAACCGCAAGCGCTTAAATCTGCAGATAACACAGCACCTTACCCAGCAGTGCCAGCAAACGATACTGCTACATAAGGGGTAGAGACTTATCTGGGAAACCCTCTTCCTACAAAATGTGCCTATTGCCCAGGAAGGAAGAAACGGCAAACGCTTAACTCTGCAGATAACACAACACCATCCCCAGCAGTGCCAGCAAAGGATACTTCTACACAAGGCGTAGAGACTTATCTGGGAAACCCGCTTCCTACGAAATGTGCCTATTGCCTAGGAAGGAAGAAAGTGGAAAAGCTTCACTCTGCAGATAACACATCACCTTCCTCAGCAGTGCCAGAAAAGGATACGTATACACAATTGGTAGAGACTTATCTGGGAAACCCGCTTCCTACGAAATGTCCTTATGGACCAGAAACAAAAAAACGGCAAATGATTCACTCTGCAGATAACACAAAACCTTCCCCAGCAGTGTAAGCAAAGGATACTTGTACACAATTTGTAGAGACTTATCTGGGAAACCAGCTTCCTCCGAAATGTGCCTATTGCCCAGGAAGGAAGAAAGAGCAAACGCTTCACTCTGCAGATAACACAGCACCTTCCTCAGCAGTGCCAGAAAAGGATACTTCTACCCAATTGGTAGAGACTTATCTAGGAAACCCGCTTCCTACGAAATGTCCCTATTTCCCAGTACGGAAGTAAGGGCAAACGCTTCACAATTCAGATAACACAGCCCCTTCCCTAGGAGTGCCAGAAAAGGATAATTCTACACAAAGGGTAGAGAATAATCGTGGGAAACACGCTTCCTACGAAAAGTGCCCATTTCCCAGGAGGGAAGAAAGGGCAAACGCTAAATGCTGCAGATAACACAGAAACTTCCCCAGCAGTGCCGGAAAAGGATACTTTTGCACAATTGGTAGAGACTTATCTGGGAAACCCGTTTCCTACGAAATGTCCTTATGGAGCAGAAACAAAGAAACGGCGAATGCTTCACTCTGCAGATAACACAACACCTTCCCCAGCAGTGCAAGCAAAGGATACTTCTACACAATTGGTAGAGACTTATCTGGGAAACCCGCTTCCTATGAAATGTCCCTATTGCCCAAGAACAAATAAACCGCAAGCGCTTAACTCTGCAGATAACACAGCACCTTACCCAGCAGTGCCAGCAAAGGATACTTCTACACAAGGGGTAGAGACTTCTCTGTAAAACCCGCTTCCTACGTAATGTGCCTATTGCCCAGGAAGGAAGAAACCGCAAACGCTTAACTCTGCAGATAATACGACACCATCCCCAGCAGTGCCAGCAAAGGATACTTCTACGCAAGGCGTAGAGACTTATCTGGGAAACCCCCTTCCTACGAAATGTGCCTATTGTCTAGGAAGGAAGAAAGTGGAAAAGCTTCGCTCTGCAGATAACACAGCACCTTCCCCAGTGGTGCCAGAAAAGGATACACCTACACAACTGGTAGAGACTTATCTTGGAAACCCGCTTCCTCCAAAATGTGCCTATTGCCCAGGAAGGAAGAAAGGGCAAATGCTTCACTCTGCAGATAACACAACACCTTCCCCAGCAGTGCTAGCAAAGGATACTTCTACACAATTGGTAGAGACTTATCTGGGAAACCCGCTTCCTCCGAAATATGCCTATTGCCCAGGAAGGAAGAAAGGGCAAACGCTTCACGCTGCAGATAACACAGCACCTTCCTCAGCAGTGCCAGAAAAGGATACGTCTACACAAAGGGTAGAGATTTATGGTCGGAAACCCGCTTCCAACGAAATGTGCCTATTGCCCAGTAAGAAATAAAGAGCAAACAATTAACTATGCAGATAACACAGCACCTTCCCCAGCAGTGCCAGCAAACGATACTTCTACACAGGGGATAGAGACTCATCGTGGGGTACCCGCTTCCTACTGAAATGTCCCTATTTCCCAGGAAGTAAGTAGGGGCAAACGCTTCACTCTTCAGATAACACAACACCTTCCCCAGCAGTGCCAGAAAACGATACTTCTACACAAAGGGTAGAGAATTATCGTGGGAAACCCGCTTCGTACGAAATATCCCTATTGCCCAGCGATAAATAAACGTCAAACGCTTAACTCTGCAGATAATACGACACCATCCCCAGCAGTGCCAGCAAAGGATACTTCTACACAAGGCGTAGAGACTTATCTGGGAAACCCCCTTCCTAGGAAATGTGCCTATTGTCTAGGAAGGAAGAAACTGGAAAAGCTTCACTCTGCAGATAACACAGCACCTTCCCCAGCGGTGCCAGAAAAGGATACATCTACAAAACTGGTAGAGACTTATCTTGGAAACCCGCTTCCTCCAAAATGTGCCTATTGCCCAGGAAGGAAGAAAGGGCAAACGCTTCACTCTGCAGATAACACAGCACCTTCTTCAGCAGTGCCAGAAAAGGATACTTCTACCCAATTTGTAGAGACTTATCTGGGAAACCCGGTTCCTGCGAAATGTCCCTATTGCCCAGGAACGAAGAAATGGCAAACGCTTAATTTTAAAGTAACACAGCACCTTCCCCAGCAGTGCCAGCGAACGATACTTCTACACAAGGGACAGATAATTATCTGGGAAACCCCCTTCCTACCAAATGTGCCTATTGCCCAGGAACAAATAAAGGGGAAACAATGAACTCTGCAGATAACACAGCACCTTCTCCAGCAGTGCCACCAAACGATACTTCTACAAAAGGGACAGATACTTATCTGGGAATCACGCTTCCTACGAAATGTGCCTATTGCCCAGGAAGAAATAAAGAGCAAACAATTAACTATGCAGATAACACAGCACCTTCCCCAGCAGTGCCAGCAAACGATACTTCTACATAAGGAGTATAGACTTATCTGGGAAACCCGCTTCCTAGGAAATGTGCCTATTTCCCAGGAAGGAAGAAAGGGCAAACGCTAAATGCTGCAGATAACACAGCACCTTCCCCAGCAGTGCCAGAAAAGGATACTTCTACCCAATTGGTAGAGACTTATTTGGGAAACCCGCTTCCTACGAAATGTCCTTATGGAGCAGAAACAAAGAAACGGCAAATGCTTCACTCTGCAGATAACACAACACCTTCCCCAGCAGTGCCAGCAAACGATACTTCTACACAAGGGACAGATAATTATCTGGGAAACCCGCTTCCTACAAAATGTGCCTATTGCCCAGGAACAAATAAAGGGAAAACAATTAACTCTGCAGATAATACAGCACCTTCCCCAGCACTGCCACCAAACGATACTTCTACGAAAGGGACAGATACTTATCTGGGAAACCCGCTTCCTACGAAATGTCCCTATTTCCCAGGAAGGAAGTAAGGGCAAACGCTTCACTCTTCAAATAACACAGCCCCTTACCCAGGAGTGCCAGAAAAGGATAATTCTACACAAAGGGTAGAGAATAATCGTGGGAAACACGCTTCCTACGAAAAGTGCCCATTTCCCAGGAGGGAAGAAAGGGCAAACGCTAAATGCTGCAGATAACACAGAACCTTCCCCAGCAGTGCCAGAAAAGGATACTTGTGCAGAATTGGTAGAGACTTATCCTGGAAACCCGTTTCCTACGAAATGTCCTTTTGGAGCAGAAACAAAGAAACGGCAAATGCTTCACTCTGCAGATAACTGAACACCTTCCCCAGCAGTCCAAGCAAAGGATACTTCTACACAATTGGTAGAGACTTATCTGGGAAACCCGCTTCCTACGTAATGTGCCTATTGCCCAGGAAGGAAGAAACCGCAAACGCTTAACTGTGCAGATAATACGACACCATCCCCAGCAGTGCCAGCAAAGGATACTTCTACACACGGCATAGAGACTTATCTGGGAAACCCCCTTCCTACGAAATGTGCCTTTTGTCTAGGAAGGAAGAAAGTGGAAAAGCTTCACTCTGCAGATAACACAGCACCTTCCCCAGCGGTGCCAGAAAAGGATACATCTACACAACTGGTAGAGACTTATCTTGGAAACCCGCTTCCTCCAAAATGTGCCTATTGCCCAGGAAGGAAGAAAGGGCAAATGCTTCACTCTGCAGATAACACAGCACCTTCCTCAGCAGTGCCAGAAAAGGATACGTCTACACAAAGGGTAGAGATTTATGGTCGGAAACCCGCTTCCAACGAAATGTGCCTATTGCCCAGTAAGAAATAAAGAGCAAACAATTAATAATGCGAATAACACAGCACCTTCCCCAGCAGTGCCAGAAAAGGATACTTCTACCCAATTGGTAGAGACTTTTTTGGGAAACCCGCTTCCTACAAAATGTCCTTATGGAGCAGAAACAAAGAAACGGGAAACGCTTCACCCTGCAGATAACACAGCACCTTCCCCAGCAGTGCCAGCAAACGATACTTCTACACAAGGGATAGAGACTCATCGTGGGGTACCCGCTTCCTACGAAATGTCCCTATTTCCCAGGAAGTAAGTAAGGGCAAACGCTTCACTCTTCAGATAACACAGCACCTTCCCCAGCAGTGCCAGAAAAGGATACTTCTACNTAGGAAGGAAGAAAGTGGAAAAGCTTCACTCTGCAGATAACACAGCACCTTCCCCAGCAGTGCCAGAAAAGGATACTTCTACACAATTGGTAGAGACTTATCTGGGAAAACCGCTTCCTACGAAATGTGCCTATTGCCCAGGAAGGAAGAAAGTGGAAAAGCTTCACTCTGCAGATAACACATCACCTTCCTCAGCAGTGCCTGAAAAGGATACTTCTACACAATTGGTAGAGACTTATCTGGGAAACCAGCTTCCTACGAAATGTCCTTATGGACCAGAAACAAAGAAACGGCAAATGATTCACTCTGCAGATAACACAAAACCTTGCCCAGCAGTGTAAGCAAAGAATACTTCTACACAATTTGTAGAGACTTATCTGGGAAACCCGCTTCCACCGAAATGTGCCTATTGCCCAGGAAGGAAGAAAGAGCAAACGCTTCACTCTGCAGATAACACAGCACCTTCCTCAGCAGTGCCAGAAAAGGATACTTCTACCCAATTGGTAGAGACTTATCTAGGACACCCGCTTCCTACGAAATGTCCCTTTTTCCCAGTAAGGAAGTAAGGGCAAACGCTTCACAATTTAGATAACACAGCCCTTCCCTAGGAGTGCCAGAAAAGGATAATTCTACACAAAGGGTAGAGAATAATCGTGGGAAACACGCTTCCTACGAAAAGTGCCCATTTCCCAGGAGGGAAGAAAGGGAAAACGCTAAATGCTGCAGATAACACAGCACCTTCGCCAGCAGTGCCGGAAAAGGATACTTTTGCACAATTGGTAGAGACTTATCTGGGAAACCCGTTTCCTACGAAATGTCCTTATGCAGCAGAAACAAAGAAACGGCAAATGCTTCACTCTGCAGATAACACAACACCATCCCCAGCAGTGCCAGAAAAGGATAATTCTACACAATTGGTAGAGACTTATCTGGGAAACCCGCTTCCTACGAAATGTGCCTATTGCCCAGGAACGAATAAAGGGCAAAGGCTTAACTCTGCAGATAACACAGCACCTTCCCCAGCAGTGCCAGCAAAGGATACTTCTACACAAGGGGTAGACACTTATCTGGGAAACCCGCTTCCTACGAAATGTGCCTATTGCCCAGGAAGGAAGAAATGGCAAACGCTTAACTCTACAGATAACACAGCATCTTCCTCAGCAGTACCAGCAAAGGATACTTCTACACAAGGCGTAGAGACTTATCTGGGAAACCCCCTTCTTACGAAATATGCCTAATGTCTAGGAAGGAAGAAAGTGGAAAAGCTTCACTCTGCAGATAACACAGCACCTTACCCAGCAGTGCCACCAAAGGACTTCTACACAATTGGTAGAGACTTATCTGGGAAACCCGCTTCCTACGAAATGTCCCTATTGCCCAGGAAGGAAGAAACGGCAAACCCTTAACTCTGCAGATAACACAACACCATCCCCAGCAGTGCCAGCAAAGGATACTTCTACACTAGGCGTAGAGACTTATCTGGGAAACCCCCTTCCTACGAAATGTGCCTATTGTCTAGGAAGGAAGAAAGTGGAAAAGCTTCACTCTGCAGATAACACATCACCTTCCCCAGGAGTGCCAGAAAAGGATACTTCTACACAATTGGTAGAGATTTATCTGGGAAACCCGCTTCCTACGAAATGTCCTTATGGACCAGAAACAAAGAAAGGGCAAATGATTCACTCTGCAGATAACACAACACCTTCCCCAGCAGTGCCAGCAAAGGATACTTCTACACAATTGGTAGAGACTTATCTTGG
>NW_028082338.1:0-705 GCF_014824575.4 Sturnira hondurensis
CCAGACCAATCTGGGTTTGAATTATAACTCTGATTTGATCTTGAGTAAGATACTAACCTCTCTGCCCCTTAGCTTATTCATATATAAGGATAATAAGACCTACCTCTCAGGTTTGTGTGAGGGTTTAAGAAGTTGGAAATGGGAACTTCCGCCAAGTAGGAGGCATAGGTGGAAACACTGTGCCTTCTCCCACAACCAAGTTTGAATACAACAAGGGTTTGGAGAACAAAGACACAGCCAAAGAACAGAAAATTGAATTATACAGAAGTCCGACTACAACTGGATGGTAAGAGGGGTGGAGCCAGCATCGGAGCAGGGTCGGGCAGGACAGATCCCCAGACCTAGGCGCGCAAGTGGCCCGGACCCAGTCAGGGTGTGGGGCAGACTGACCGCGGTCGCACATTCGCGCACAGTGAGACGGACCACGCAGGCCCCAGGGGGCGAGGGCTGACAGCGGTGGCACACTCGAGTGCAGTGGACAAAACTCACGGGCCTGGTGACGGTGGCAGCTGCTGCACCTGTGGGGGCCGCGGCAGGAGACCGCAGACAGGACACCACTGCTCCTCTTTGACCCCGCCCCCACATACAGCGTCACAACCCAGCAACTGAGTTGCCCTGCTCTGGTGAACACCTAGGGCTCTGATCCTGCTACTTAACAGGCACGAACAGTCCAAAAGATGGCGCAAGAAGAACTCAAAGTCCCAG
>NW_028082339.1:0-939 GCF_014824575.4 Sturnira hondurensis
TCAACTGTAATGGTATAATCAATAAAATATTTTTAAAAAAGATAAAATAACAAGGAAGGAAGGAAGGGGGAAAGGAAGAAAGAAAGACAGAAAGCAAGCAAAACTTGGTAGTAGGTTCATAAAAATTTTGGTATTAGCTACACACTTTCCTATACTCTTGAAATATTTTATTAAAAATAGAAATAAGATGAGAACTTTTAAGACAATAAAATATGTAAAAATAAAATGATAATGAACCCATAAAAAAAGAAAATTCAGGAATTTTGCATGGTCATGGGTCATTCCAGCAGTGCTCCTGTGACCACCCTGAGAATGGACAGGACAGTGGGGGTGGGGGAAGGGAGTGAACCACCCAGACACCAGCCTGGACAGAGGCATCTGGGATAATCTCCTATGTCCTGGAAAGTTCCAGAATCAGGGTGAGAACCTAGGGTAGGAGTGTCCAGGTCTCTAAGGGGAGACACAGACTCAGGTGGAGGTTGAATGGCTGAGAAAAGCTGGAGTCAGGCCTCCAGAGAGGGTCTCAGCCCCAGAAGGAGGGACAGTGTCCTGGTGCCCCAGGTGCTGCAGGGTGTGAGGGACCCACTGTGGGTGTTTCAGGGAGAGGCTGGGCCCCTCACTGTCCTTTAGAGAAAGCTGGGCCCTCGGGGGAGTCACAGAATGAGGACACCTGGGGGACTGTTCCCTCTCCCCAGCAGTAGGGACATTCTGACGCTGCCCCATTCCCCTCCTCTCCTTGTAGGAAGCCGCCCCAGCCCACAGACCCCCTCCTGGGGAGGCCCGCGCCCTGGTACCTGCTCGGAGCAGGGTCCCCTTCCCCTTCCCCAGGAGCAGGTGGAGGCGACGCACACACGTGTCCTCCAGGAAGACCCTCCGAACGTCCGCGTCAGGGACCCGCACAACGTCGCTCCAGCTGATCCCCGAGGCCGCGGTCCAGGA
>NW_028082340.1:0-20532 GCF_014824575.4 Sturnira hondurensis
GGCCAAACAAGCCGGGGTTTCACATATGACCATTTAAGACTCACACCTTACACCCACCACACCACTCCTTCACCACTGTGTCTGTGAGGGACGCCATGCTCACTGTAGGGTTGGTCAAGGGGTTCACTCGATTTTGAGTAAAAATAAAACCATTTTCATCGTCACTACTAATTGACTTAACAACATGTTCACCAAACAAACAAACAAACAAACTTTTGGCCACCACAACACTATGGGACTGCAGATAAACAGCTGGTTTGCTTAAGAATTCTAGGCATTCACTTCAGAAGAAGAAGAAGAAGAAGCTCAGTCCACCCTCAGACATTCAGCTCTGGGGGATTTGCTGACCTCGACCAGTCCCCTGAACAGACTGTGTTGCCTGCCCATTGTCCCCTCGACACAGAACTCTCAACACCGTCCTTTCTGTGTCTTTGTTGTGTATTTTTCTTCCTTCTCCCTCCTTACAAACCCCCTGCTTGTGCCCAGTTATTCAAATGGTCTTTGAGCTGAACCCCCCCATCATCTCGAGCTGCAGGCCCTCAAATGGACCTACTTTCCTTCCAGCAGGCAGCCAGTCCTGGGCTTGGTGTCAAGGTCTCATTTCCCAGAGACGAGCAGGAGACACCGTGAGGGGCCTTGCTCCTCTCTGACCACAGGAAGTTCCTAGGGACGGGCAGGGGTCCAGCTCCCTGGTTCCCGTTGTCTCCCTCCCCAGGTTTCCCACTTCAGACCTTACCTGCCCTGCTCCACGCTCTCCCTGTGTCCTCACCTGCAGGCTCTCGGCACCACACTCCTTCTCTGGGTGAGGGACACCCTGCAGGCTCCCCCGGCTTCTCAGCCTCTCTCCCAAGGGGCCCTGGGGCCCTGGCTCTCACCAACTCCCTGCAATTAACCTTCACTGTCCAGTGGAAAATCTCAGAGCAATGGCACTCAGTAGTTCTCCACTAGAGTTGAGTCTCTGACCTGGAAGAAAGTGTGGGGAAGAATAAAGCATGCTCACCAAGGGGAACAGAGCTAAGCCCTTCTGTCAAAGCCCTTGTGTTCTTATTGGCTCGGAGCCTGGGTCTCATCAGTTGCTGGGCAGAAACCAGCCAGCAAGGTTGGCATGCACTGGGACCCCGAGTTGGATGGGGCGGGGCAGACCAGGGCCAGCCCTGACTCCCACCCTCTGTGTCTCTGTGTGTGCTCACGTGTGTGAATCACTCCTGGGTGTGGGTGTGTGTGAGCAGTGTCTCACTATCCACACGTGCTTTGTGTCATTTGTATCACACTGTGTTCAGTAGAGGAACCTGGAGAAATCAGCCCATGGCAATGTGTGAGCAGAGGAAGGGCTGCAGGCATTAAAGGGTCACTGTGGTGGTTTGCTAACGTCTTTGACAGCGGAGCCCAGTGAAGCCGGGACAGAGAGGGCACAGACCCTCAACACCTGCCCTGGCTCCTGTGACACTCGGTTCTCAGATCCTGTCCAACAGCATCACTTTCCCGTTCCCACGGGCAGTCCTGTCAGGGACCGATGGGCAGGTTCCACGTTCCTCAGAGAAGGTTCCCGTGGGGCGTTGCTGAGAAGGTCCACGGGTCCTCTGAGCCTCATCTGAGCTGCACTTGGGTTTCCAGGTGTGCTGGCTTCTCCTCTGCAGCAGGACCTGTGTCTCTGAGGTCGGACAGGAGAGGATGTGTATGTCTGTTAGGGGACTTGGGGACCAGCAGGGTCTGCCTGTGGTCTGGGGCCTCCAGAGACACTGTGATTAGGTGTCGAGGTGGTAAGTCGAGCTCCCAGGGCCTGAGAGTGTGACGTGGAGGACGGGCCGGGAGGCCCTGTGGGGGCAGGAATGTAGGCTCTGGGGGGGAGGTGGCTGCTCCCTTGTGCCACAGCTGTCCCCTGCTTCTTCTTGGTGAACAGACCCGATTTCTGGGGGGACAGGTGCTGCATGTACCCACCCCCTTGTTGATGGGAGAGGCTGAGGGACTGAGTTTGGGCCAATGGTGAGCAGGTGCAAGTGTTTGGGGTTGTGTTTGTCTAGAGAGACCCACACTCCTCCCACTTCCTTTGTCCTCGTGGGTGGACACCATCTCTGGAGTTGGAGCTCAGCAGCCACCTTGTCACCACGTGGTGCCCTGGGGATTGAAGCCACACACTGAGAGGGCAGAGAAGGGAGACAGAAGGAGGCTGGGGCGTGGATGCCTCTCTGAGCTCTCAGACCAGCTCTGGACCGCCGCCCTCCAGAGTCATCTCACCTGAAAGGACCAGGAGCCGTGTTTAGCTGAAGCCCCTGGCACCTCTGGTCTCTGTTATCAGCAGGAGAACATGGTTCTTCCCGCCCCAGCTCCCTCTGTGAGCAGTGTGGCAGGGAGATTACAAAGTTCAGATGGCACAGTTGAGAGAATGTTTCAAGGAACACTGAATATACCTACTGCTCATTTGCATTATTTTCTTTTAAAAATAATTTCCTATGACTTTAACTTGAATCGATTGGGGTGATACAGGTTTCCCAAACCAAACACCCCATAACACATTCTCTGCACATGGCGTTCTGTACCCCTCCCCCCAAAGTGTCTCTCTCCCCATTTCCGCTCCTGTCTCCACCACTGCGCACCCACATTCCCTTCTCCTCCCTCAGCACACTGGGTTCTGTGTCTACGTGGTAAGGATACAAGGGCCCACCCCCCAGACAACCTGGAAGCATGTTCTGGAGGGCAGGCCTCTTGGGGTGCCGGCCCCCCTCCAGGCGAGCGCCCTGAGAGCCCTTCGGTATGTGGGCACCAGCTGGCGGCGTCGGAGAGGCTGCACTCACCTGCAGCGAACTTTTCTGAGGGCGCTTTCAACGCACCTGCCCGTCTTGGGAGGGGCGATTCCAGAGCCCACCTGCCCACAGCCCCGTGCTCAACAGTGTTTGCCCCCAAGCAGCATGTTCCTGTGTTGCCCCCTCCCCATTCACCAGATCCAGCCCCAAGGGACATGTTCTGCGTCCTTGGACAAAAAAAAGTCCTCAAAGGAAATGTTCTGATCATGTGGAAGAGGCGAGAGAAACAGGGCAGAAGCGCCGAGAGCATCAGAATCCACAAAGGCAAACCCTGTTTTGCGCAGCGGAAACGACGTCTCTACAGGTGTGCTGCATCCGGTGGGGATGCTTCCAAGCTGACAGCTGAAAGAAGTAGGAATAAACACACATTTGGTACAAATACATTCCTCGTTCTCTGGGTCTTCCCCCTCCCTGTCCGTGTTTCCTGGCTAATGCCTTCCCCTTCTTCCACTCAGTCTCCCACCCCCACCCCTCCGACAGCTGTCAGGCTGTCCTGTGTATCCAGGGCTCTGCACACCTACTGTTGAGGGTCTACAGTGCGCATTTCATCACACATGCTTATGTTATTATCCACAGTGAACATTTTATACTACACGCGTACTTTCTCTTGATGCCCCTATGCTTAGCTACTTCCCTGGAGCCTTTCAAACTGAGCTGTGGCATCATACACCTTGCCCTGGGAACGTGCACACACCTGTCACGAGGAACTCAGTTCTGAAATGCACGAGGCACCCAAGCTGTGCTTAACGTATGGATGTAGGAGGCACTTTCAGTCGTATGTTCGAGATGGTCAGTGGATTGTGTTCACGTGGGTATCCCTGGCTCCTGAATGTGTGGTCATCCCCAATCCCATGGACAGTGTGACCCAGGTCCCTGGCCCCTCCTCCAAGGGTCAAGGCCCCCTGCAAGGGCTGGTCCCCAACAGCCCAACACAGGACAAGCACCTACTCAGGCCCTTTTCGTCCCTGTCCTGGCCTCTCATGGCAGAAGTTCTTGACTCTCTGCTGATGTTGTCAGATAGGAAAGAGAGCCAACCAAGGCAGGGAGGAGGAGGGAGACACGTCTCACCCACTGACTCAGCGTCCCGAGCCTGGTCCAAGAGTCATGCCAGGCATTTTGAACATCACAAGAAACACCGGGCCAGCCCAGGAGGGGGGAAGCCCTTGAGATTCTATGTATGGTTTCCACTGTCTGGAACGGGAAGCCTTTAAAACTGTCTTTTCTGCCCAAGGTGTAGAAGAGGGAAGAGGAGGGGGTCCCCGGTGCCTCAAGAAGAGCCCCCCAGAACCTCTGGGGAACTGCATCAATGTTCAGGAACTGCCTCCTGTCACGTATCTGTTTCACGCCAGGATGAACACCCGGGGTCTGGAGCAAGATAAGCTTTCTGGGGTACCACACCCCACGCCTGCCCAAGTCTGGGAGGTCACATCCTCCAGGGGAGCTGCCACCCCCTTTCCCCGCCAGTCCACACGAAACTGCCTCATCTCGCCCCACCCCACCCGCGGTAGAGGTCCCGGCACAAAGGGCCCGATGTTCTAGCCGCCCCCCAGGCCCCAGGACGGTCCCCCAGCCCTGTTCTCATGTCGCTGCTCTGTCACAGTGGGGCTGATTGGCCCGGGGCAGATTCCGTCTCTGCCCCCCAGTCTGGGATCGCAGCTGCTGTTGAACTGGCCGTGACCATGTGCTGCCTGCAGGAAGCTGAGGGAAGACATGTGGCTGATTTCAGAAATTAAATAAGTGTGTGGGCCCTCCAGGACAGGGAAGCGAGACTGTGATCAACTCTCCCTGCCTGGTGACAGGCTGGGATGACAGGCGAGTCCCTCCAAGCCAACCCCACAGGGAGCAGGACGTGACTTTCCTGCCAAGGTCCGGCCGCAGTTTCAGAGTGGGGAGGAGCCCCCTGCTTCCTCACTGACACACTTCATCCACCAAACTATTTGCTGCTGGAAATGGTATCAGCACAGGGACACATTCCAGGCTTGTTGGGAGCACCCCTGTCACTCAGACACAGAGAAGCAGCCTGGTTCCCAACCTGGAAGGGAGCTTGTGTGGTGGTGGTTTCTCACCTCTTCAGAATTGCCCAGGATCGAGGGTCCCAGGCGCAGTTCTCCCCCAGACTTGTTTGTGGCGCTGGGAGGGAAACGTGTTTGAAATGGGCCAACATGCAGGGAAAGATCCAAATTGCACCCGTGCATTGCAGATAGTCTCTTCTGCTTCATGTGTGACGGGGGTGGGGGGTGAGGAGTGTGGGTGGTGCCATCTTGTCAGCCAAGGTCGGACGTCCTCCAGAGATGTCCGTCTCAGCTGCAGGAAGGGCAATGTGTCACTGAGTCAGGGCACCGGTAAAGGCTGGCCAAGGCCCTGAATAAGAAGCACCTGNCACAGAGGAGCAGCCTGGTTCCCAACCTGGAAGGGAGCTCGTGTGGTGGTGGTTTCTCACCTCTTCAGAATTGCCCAGGATCGAGGGTCCCAGGCGCAGTTCTCCCCCAGACTTGTGTGTGGCGCTGGGAGGGAAACGTGTTTGAAATGGGCCAACATGCAGGGAAAGATCCAAATTGCACCCGTGCATTGCAGATAGTCTCTTCTGCTTCATGTGTGACGGGGGTGGGGGGTGAGGAGTGTGGGTGGTGCCATCTTGTCAGCCGAGGTCGGACGTCCTCCAGAGATGTCCGACTCAGCTGCAGGAAGGGCAATGTGTCACTGAGTCAGGGCACCGGTAATGGCTGGTCAAGGCCCTGAATAAGAAGCACGGGCCTTCCAATCCGAGTCTGTGAGTTTCGAGATTAGACTGCGCCTGAGGCCATTTGTGGCAAGTGTCCTCAGTTTCAGGTGCCCAGGGCCTGCTGAGCATCTAACCCTATCTGCAGGCAAGTCTGGACCTCTGTCACCTTTGCCAACTTGGGGAAATAGAGTGAGTGACACAGGCTGCTGCCCCAGCCTCTGGTTAGATAAAGAGAAACAGATAAAGACACACACAGAGAAATCACCAGCGCTGTTTCTCCTAGAACTCACTGGATCCATTCGGTTCCACTGCACTTGAAGTCTGTTATTTCCACTGTGGAATACAAGGCCATCTGCTCACTTCATAGACTCCAGGCGAAGTCCGCAGTTGGAAACACATTTTCCAGCACAGGGGAGTCTTCCCAGCCCTGGGGCCCTTCATCCAAGTCAAGCCCCAGAGCTCACCCTGTTCCCAACACCTTCCCTGGGGAAGAGCAGCGGGAGCCCTTCCTCCTCCGGTCCCCCCCCCCACTTCTACCTTAGGGCTCAGCAAGAAGAGTCAGCTGCTGGGATCCAGGGACCAGCCCGCATCGACCCCCAAGTAATCAGTGGCGCGGAGTTACCATCAGTGGAGGAAAATAACTGTACTAATCCTAACCGTGCACTGGGCGCATGTGTATTAGGTAAGTGGCTGGTGCACTCGTGTCATAAAGCAAACGCCGAAATCTCAGGGGATTCTACGGACATTTCTTTTCTCTGTGGTGGGTCTGCAGCCCACAGGGTGCAGGTAGGGCGGGGGGCGCGCTGGGGCCTAGCTAATGGGGGGCTGCAGGTCGGGTCCGGTCAGCTCCGTAGGTCTCTCCATTCGGGGGCTACAGGACACGTGCTCCATCCGTGTCCCCTGTTCTCCCCAGTCCCCTTTTCATGGGATCATAGTCCCCCAGCGCCTCCTCCCGCCCCAGGTTCCTCTAACTTCTCAGAGGAGGATCTTGAGGCTCCTCCGCCCCCTAGTGGTCACGACGCTTCACTGCAGTCCGTGGCCTGGGAAGCAGGGGCGCACTCCCTGCACCGCCAGGTCCCGCCAGGTTCCCGCAGCTTCCTCGGATATTGCTTCAAATCTCCTTTTTTCTTTGTACTGGGACCCACAGTATGAAATGCATTTTATGTCGTCACTGAGGACACACACTGAAACTGATATATACTATACAGTCTCATAGTTCAGGTCGACTGTCTCCCTAAACGTCGGTCACTACCTAGTGTGTTGCTGTCCTACCCACCAGTGGCCCAGGCCCTGCAGGGGGCGCTGCTCCCCGAAGACTGTCCCTCAACAGGAAGGCGGAGCCCTCCGGCCTGCGGGGCTCTGCTCTTGTCCTTCAAGGGACCGACTCTGAAACGCAAAGATTGAACTTCAAATTCTAGTTTTTGCCATGGAGTTCTAAAAACAATTCTGAAAGCTCAAAATCCGCGTATTCCCCTTCATATCAATGCCGAAAGGAGCCCGTAACTGGGCAGGAGGCAGCAGTTCTCTGGTGCGGAGGGATGAGCGTCAGGTTAACGTTCTGCGTGCCCCTCCCCCATCCGTGAGTGCAGCTCACTAGGAAGCGCACGTCCGTGAACACGAGGGGCAGCTGCACCTTCGCCCCCTGGGCCTGGCTGCACTGCGCGCCACCCAGGGCGTCGTAAACTGCAGAGTATCCTGGTCTCTGTTCCCGAGGCTGGAAGCCTGAGCCCCGGGTCCCAGTGGGCAGGTTCCAGCCCCTGCCCGCGTTTAGGCGGGTTGCCCGCCTTCTTTGGCGCTTGGTTCCCGGCTTGTGGAAGCTCCGCGCTGTCTCTGCCTGGTTCTCACGGGGCTTCCCCAGAGGCTCGGGGATTCCGCCCGGTTCCCGTGAAGGCAGAAGAGGGGTCAGTCCCCTGTTCTTGCGCCAAACGCACAGACGACAGAAATTCCACCTGTCTGCCTGCGGGAGGCCCTCTGTCGCTTTACCTCGGTGTGATGCCACGTCCTCTGAGGGCCTCTCCTCGGAGCTCCTTCGTTCCACGTTTCAACCAGACCCTGTGAGTTCCTCCTGGGACAGTCCTGCCCCTTTCTGCCTCCAACGCCCCTCCTCTAGCCCCACATCTCAGGGAGAGGCTGCCCTCCTCCTGAGGCCCTGCAGCCCCCAGCCCGTGGGTGGCTTTCCCTTAAACAAAGGATGTCAGCGGGACACTGAACAGTTCTGGTTTTGGCACCTGACAGGGCAGAGGAGACAGAGGAGCAGAAGCACCTGCAGTCACCATTGGAAGGACCAGGTGAATGAAAACCAGCAACTGTCACTGTCCCAGCTGAGCCGCCATCACTGTGGCCTGGTCACTGCAACACCCTCCTCCCTGCTTCTGCTCCAATCCCAGCCATGGCTCCTGTCTCACTGAGACTCAGCCAGAGGCTCCCTGTGACCTGCTTTGCCCCGGCTGCTCTGGACCCCGTCCAGGTCTGCACTCCCCTCCTGAGATTCTCCCTGCACTCAGTCCTTCCACCCACACCTGCCTGTGGGTCCCTGGAAACTGCCAGACGCCCTGTGGCCTCAGGCCCTGGGCACCTGCCCCTCCTGCTCCCTCACTGCCCCTCCCTCACTTGCCCTGCTGCCACCTTTCAATGAAGCTCCCTCACCTTTCTGGTTACACCACAGCTCCCCGCCTCTCGCCCTGTAGACACTGTCCCGGGATTAATTTTCCTACAGCAGGTCTTACCATCTGATACAATAGTTTAATTATTTTACTCAACTAGTTAAGTGTTTTATAAATTACTCTCTGCTTCTCTACAATATGAGCCCCTTGACAGTAGGGATGTTCGTGCATTGTGTTCCCTGATTTATCTCCTGTTTCCAGAACTGAGCCTACAACATATGTGATCCTTGCTAAGTGTTTGTTGAGTCCCTTTATGAATATAGAGTCTGACTGTCCCAGTTCCATCTTTGGAAAACCCCACGGGCAGGAGGGGAGGCCTCAGCATCAGCACCACCAGGTGCAGACAGCCCCCTGCCCCCACCGCTCTCCAGGTGTGTGACTGCTCTGCACACACAGACTCAGCTGCAGCATCAGAGCCACAACAGGGACAAAGGATCAGATTTGCCCTCAGAGACGAGGCTCCGCCTCCTGGGACAGGAGACTGATGCTCCCTGTGAGGAGGGGAGAGGCCTCAGCTCAGCTGCAGCCTGAGCTCCTCAGGGCCCAGGACCCTCCCAGCCCTGCCCCTCCCCCAGCTCCACTCAGGATCCAAGTGTCTGCTGAGGGTCCTACCTCCTAGGGACAGTCCCCCAGAGGGCAGGGAGCTAACCTGGAATGAAGATCACAGTGTCCCTCTCCTGGCCCAGCAGGGTGTTGGTGACGGAGCAGGACTTGTCCTCACAGAGCTGTCCCTGATGGTCATGGCAATGGTGACCCTGCAGAGTCCGTCTGTGTCCTCGGTGTGAGCATCCTCCAGGGTGGGCACGTGCTCACCATAGGGGTCCCCCGCATTGCTCGGGGCTCTGGGTACCTCCCTGTGCAGGTGCCCTTCAGCCGGACACCCCCATCCTTGTGGCCCTTCCTTTCAGTGAGGGGCATAGAGCCCAGGCCTGTGACAGACAAACATGTCTAAAATGTCTAATCCTAGTGCATGTGACAGATGAGGACCCTTAGAGATCTCTGAGCAGCAGCAGGGGTGCGCTCATGGGGTGCCACCTCCTCCCCTGCTCATGGTCCCCCTGAGCTCACTGTGCTTCTGAAGACTCGATGCCCACAGCTCAGCGGGACGCACCCACTCACTCAGCCCTTGGGCAGGAGGAAGCCACCTGCCAGGGCAGACGGGATGCTAGACAAACTTGTCTGGGGGTGGGGGGCTGAGGTTGAGAGAGAAACATTCGGCAAGAGTCACATTGTGAAAAAGCCACTGAAAGAAGGGAAATGACACACCTGCCACCATCAGGCTCATGGTGGCCTCGTCATAGCGCCTGCCTTGTTGGAAATGATAGCAGTAGATGCCGCTGTCATGGGCTGTGATATTGTGAATGACCAGGGCCACTGTCCCTTGTGAATGTCTTCACCCACAAAGGTTGTCTGTCCTTGTTACGGCCTCAACTGCACACTGAAATGGGCTCACTAACAATAGCCCGGAAGCAATCATTTTATGACCGGGACTCTGTCCCCACGTTGTTCCTGTCACCTGACTTGTTCCTCACATCTGTCCCTGAGAGAACGACCCCAGACGTTCCCAGCCTGGAGTGGTCTCAGCTCTTCTGACAGCAGGAAGAAGGGCCGCCTGGTTCCTGTCTCGGAAGGGAACTCAGCTCTGCCAGCAACCAGAGTCAGCAAGTCATGGACTGGTCCCTCGATCCTCAAAACAAACAGACAAACAAACAAAACAAAACAAAACAAAACACCCCCAGCCTGCAGACACCTTGAATACAGCCTGGTGAGACCCATGCTGGAAATCTGACCCACAGAATTGTGAGATAATAGATTTGTGTCATATTAGGTCATGAAATGTATGATTACTACAGCCAAAACAGAAATTTAGTACACTAAGGTTTTTTAGGAAAGTTGCAAGGACACAACCTGTGAACGTGATGAGTTAACTGTGGGGCATAAAGTCAGCAGAAGCTCCAACGAAGAGTGAAGGTGAATGGCAAATTTATTTAGCACATGTGACACAACACCCACATGTGGGGGGAGGGGACACATGGGGAACAGTCACAGTGACGGTGATGAGGAAGAGGGGCCTTTCCCCAGGACCACAGGTGACAGGAACCTCAGAACCTCAGTGGGTGATCAGCGGTGGGCGTCCCTTCCTGGACATGGGTTCCACCGTGTGACAAAAATGCCACTGATGCCCGTCTGCCCCCTTCGACCCACAGTCCTGCTCACAGAGGCCCTTCAGGTGTGAGGTAGGAGGTTGAGTCTGCTCTGTGCTCACAGGTCACAGGCTGGTTTACAGCCAGTCATTGAAGGGGTGGACCATGGCTCTGACAGTTGACCTTGAAGAATCCAGGTGGGGTGTGGCCTTCGCAGTCACCTGCAGTGACCTTTACCCTTGGTGCCCCGGGAAGGACCCTCAGGGCTGCCCATGATCCTGCCCAACAGGACAATCAGATGCAAAGGAACAGACCAGACGGAGGGGGGAGGGGCAGAGCCCACAGTCTCCCAGCAACACTGCTTTCTCTATGAATTAGAAAGGAGATTTAACTTAGACCTGCCTCGCAGGGTTGCAGCGAGGGTCAGTGAAGGTCCCCTGAAGGGACCGGCACTAGTACATTTGGGGTTATCTGCGGATGGGAGGCATTGCTGTTCAGAGCTGACTGAGTCATCTTTGGAAAGCTAATTTCCCTTCTGTAAGTCATCGCCTTGTCTCTCAGGTGGAAATGCCGAATGAATGTTCGTGACGTCCTTCACTCACTGTGTTTTTAGTGTTTTCTTGCTGAGACGTTGGCCGTTCAGGAGGCCCTCAGCTCCAGGCTGGGCAGCGAGAAGCAATAATCCACTTCCAGCTGAGCCTGAGAACACGGGGTCTCTATGGAAGAGTCAGGCTGAGGGACTCCCCTTGTCTTTGCACTGGGTGAATGGTCATGGGGGTGGGGTCCACCAACCAAATCTTGAAAATAGGACTCAGAGGCCCAGAGAAGGAGGTCACTGGAAAGGTAAAGATGTGAGACCCATCGATGGCATTGTAGAACGAGACCTCCCCCAGCTCATAGTCCAGGAAAACCCCCACCCTCTCAGGAGGGTGGACAACGGTCAGTTTGTTCCGGGGTTCTGTGAGAGCTCGGTAGTCATTCTCAGGATACAGCCCCATAACCCAGAATCCATTCTCAGGGTTCATGCTGACCCTCACTTTTCTCTCCACGCTCTCCCGACACACCCCTACTTGCCACTGTTTCCTGCCCTTCACATCCACTTCCCAGAAGTGTCTCCCTGATATGAAGCTCTTACAGCCCAGCGCACTGTAATGCCAGAAAAATCTCTTCGGGTGATTCGGCAGGTTCTGCTCTTGGTGCGCTGGCTGCAGGCTCCGCTGGTCCTCAGAAACCCAGAGTTTGGGGTGCACGCTGTCCAGATCCAGGAGCATATCCACTGCAGAGGGTCAGGAGAGTGTGGGCTCAGCCATGGTTCTTGGCCCTCAGAGGCGCAGCTGTCAAACCTCAGTCATGGCAGGAGGTGAGGGACCAGAGCCTGGGTCCCCATCCTGCTTGGGATGTGACCCCCAGCCATGCCCAGAGAACCCCCAGGGGTCTTGTGTGCAGTGAGGAAGGGGAGGGTGAGGAGGGTTGAGGTTGACTTTTTCCCCGATGTCCGCGTGCAATGTCTGGGCCCACCTGTGCTACACGGTCACCTGAATTAAACATCAGCAATGGCTCTGCCCCCTGAGCTGGGTGACATCTTTTTCTGCACAGTCTCTCCTTCCATAGACACCAGCTATGGAATATCTAGACTCCCAATTTCATATAACTACTATGGGGTTGAAAACACTAATTTGGGGGATGGAATTAGACAAATGAGTGGTATATTGAGCCCTAGACTAGCCATGGAGGAAGTGCCTGGTGTGATGTCAGAATCCATGTCCCTTCTGTGCTCGGGGACAGGCTGAAGCTCTAAGGGCTCTGGGGTCCACTGTCGCACGTCCCCACCCCCTCAGGCCCAGGAGTCAGTCCTCCATGGACAGAGGAGGTTACTGTCGGGTTTGGCCAAGGGGAGGTGCGGGCTGAACACGGGAAGGAGGGAGGAGAGGAGGCTCAGCGCTGACCCCCACGCCCCCAGGGAGATGCTCCACCACAGCACCCCCACCCAGGGGCCCCTCCCTGAGCCCCAGCTGCCTCCTCCAGGCCCCATGAGGCCTCCCTGTCACCCTGTGCCCTCGGCCCAGGGGTGGTCACAGCTCCCACTGCTGTNACACCCCTACTTGCCACTGTTTCCTGCCCTTCACATCCACTTCCCAGAAGTGTCTCCCTGATATGAAGCTCTTACAGCCCAGCGCACTGTAATGCCAGAAAAATCTCTTCGGGTGATTCGGCAGGTTCTGCTCTTGGTGCGCTGGCTGCAGGCTCCGCTGGTCCTCAGAAACCCAGAGTTTGGGGTGCACGCTGTCCAGATCCAGGAGCATATCCACTGCAGAGGGTCAGGAGAGTGTGGGCTCAGCCATGGTTCTTGGCCCTCAGAGGCGCAGCTGTCAAACCTCAGTCATGGCAGGAGGTGAGGGACCAGAGCCTGGGTCCCCATCCTGCTTGGGATGTGACCCCCAGCCATGCCCAGAGAACCCCCAGGGGTCTTGTGTGCAGTGAGGAAGGGGAGGGTGAGGAGGGTTGAGGTTGACTTTTTCCCCGATGTCCGAGTGCAATGTCTGGGCCCACCTGTGCTACACGGTCACATGAATTAAACATCAGCCCTGGCTCTGCCCCCTGAGCTGGGTGACGACCTTTTCTGCACAGTCTCCCTTTCCCCAGACACCAGCTACAGAATAAATTGACTCTCAATCTCATCTATGTACTGTGGGGTTGAAAGTCCTAATCTCTGGGGTGGAATAAGACAAATCAGTGGTATATTGAGCCCTAGACTAGCCATGGAGGAAGTGCCTGGTGTGATGTCAGACACCATGACCCTCTGTGCTCGGGGTCAGGCTGGCGCTCCATGTGCTCTGGGGTCCACTGTCCCCTGTCCCAGCCCCTCTGGCCCAAGAGTGAGTCCTCCATGGACAGAGTCCCTGGGTCCCTGGACTCTGGTTACTGTCGGGTTTGGCCAAGGGGAGGTGCGGGCTGAACACGGGAAGGAGGCAGGAGAGGAGGCTCAGCGCTGACCCCCACGCCCCCAGGGAGATGCTCCACCATAGCACCCCGTCCCAGGGGCCCCTCCCTGAGCCCCCACTGCCTCCTCCAGGCCCCATGAGGCCTCCCTGTCACCCTGCCCTCGGCCCAGGGGTGGTCACAGCTCCCACTGCTGTGAGCCCTGGGGGATCATGTGTCCTTGTTGGTTTTCCTTAAGGCCACCCAGCCTGTCACTGTGTACACATCCATCCCCATCTCTGTGTCATGGGTTTCTTCCACCTCTTCATGTTGTGACCTCTGACCCACCTCACTGCCCTAGGCCAGCTCACCAAAGCCTCTAGGTGACAATGGTCCATGATCCTTGAACAAAGGCTTGAGCACTTTTGTCAGTAACAGCCAGAGTGACAGGAGCACCAAGGTCACCTCCACACTGGTGATCGTGTGGATTATAAAGGATCACCTGTCACAAGGCCAGCAGGAGGAGTGGCTGGTGCTGCCTCATTCTGTGTCCCTGTTCCTGTCAGTCACGAGTGCCCGAGGTACAGTGTGAAGAAGGGCTGTGAGGGGTGTGTAGTCAGTGAACCATCTGGGCAGGTTGCAGGGCCTCTGTGCTCTCTGACCCTGAACCCCTGAGACTGAGTCAGCCCACAACACAGTCTGTTCTAGTCCGAGGAGTTGCCTGCCTATTTCCAAGTCTTAAGGTACCTTCCACTGCCCTGACCCCTGTAGCTCACTTGGATGTGCTTCATCCCACACAGCTAAAGGTTGTAGGTTCGATTCCAGGCCACTGCACATGCCTGGGTCCTGTGTCCATGCCCAGGGTTGGGGGGCACACTAGAGGCAGGGGGTGGATGTTTTCCTGTCACATCGATGTTTCTCTCCCTTTCTCCCTCCCCACCCTCCTACCTATAAATAAATAAATAACTTTACATCAAGGAAAGATACCTTCTCCTCACTGTGGTCAGTACCATCACACAAACACCCCCTTCAAACAGGCCTTCTGTTTCCTGTGGGTATTCTGACGAACACACAGTCATCACCTCACTCAGTCCTTGTCCCAACCCTCACAGAGCAGGAATGACTGTGCAACATACCATAACTGGAGGACACACAGGGGCAGGAGGGGCAGGAGCTTGGTCAGGTGACCCCCTCCCTCTCCCTGCAGACCCTTCCTCCAGCCCCGCCCATCCTGCCTCTTCTTCCCACAGAAAACTGTGGACCCCAGGACAGCCCCTGTCCATTGTCTCTGGGTTCTGGGGGGCAGGTGAGCACACCACTGAGACCACAACTTCAGGTCATACCCCAGAACTGTCCCAGAAAAGAGTTGGAGAGAAAAGGGGGAGCAGAGGCCCTCGGGGGCTGTCCTGGGGACACAGAGTGATCCACTCACCAGGCTGGAAAAGGGCCGTCTTCCACACTGGAAAGAAGGAGACACAGACAAGGACAAGTCATTCTCTCTGTCCTCCCCACACCCACTGTCCTCACTGAGCCTCTTCTCTCTCCTCTCCTCAGTCTCCTCCAACGTCCACTCTCCTCGTCCACAGCTCTGCCGACCAGGCTAAAACCTCTCCCAGGGCTGGGCTTCCCTCCATCACACTGGGTCTCTGTGGGACATGACCCGGCTGTCCCAGGTGTGGGCATGTGTGTCAGCAGGGTGAGCGGACCCTGCTTCTGGAAGTTACTGTCTGAGTGTCCAGACAGGAGGGGGTGGTTCTCCCACAGAAAATGAGTCTCTGAGCTGGATGTGGTCACCCAGCAGGGAAAGGCCGGATGTGCTTCCCGCACGGGAACCAGGAAACCAGAGAGCATCAGACTCACTCACCTGCATAGGCCTGAGACTGCTCACCTGCAATGGAGACAGACAGTCACCTGATGTGTCATTTCTGAGTGGGTTCCTTTCTGTCCCTCCTGCGCCCGTGTCACCTTCATGTTTGCTCCCCACCCTCCCCACCTCTCTATCTGCCTGCTCCCTCCCTGGCTCCGCCTCCTCTTTCCATCAGCTGCAGCTCAGTACCCCCAGGTGCCCTGCATGGGGTGTCCCAGGGTCACCACACAGCTGTCCTGTCCCTGTCTGTGCAGCAGTCACCTCACATCCCCGCTGTAGCTTCTGAACTTTCAGTTACCTTCAGTCAACTGCAGTCAGAAAATATTAGATGGAAAATTCTAGAAATAAACAATTCATAACTCGTAGCCCGCCCATGACACTGAGAAGTGTGAGGACATCTTCCACTGTCTGCTCCAACCTGCCCCTTCACGAATCCTCCCCGAGTCCAGCAGGTCCACCCTGGGGATCCCCCCCTTAGTCACTGAGGAGCGTCTCTGGGACAGGTGGACGGTCCCAGTATCACAGCACTGGTGGTCAGTCACCCCCATTTTAGCCAGGAATGACCCCAAAGTGCAAGAACAGGGACACTTGCAATGCCTGTGAGCCAACGGGAAGCCTTCCTATATGTGAAAGGGAAAACGGCCCTGACTGTTCAGCTCAGTGGGTGGTGTGGCCAGGGCAGAGGCCCGGCCCTGGTGGAGTGTGGGCGAGAGGCCAACCATTGGTGTCTGTCTCCCACATCAGTGTTTCTCTCCCTCACTTTACCCCTCCCTTCCCCTCTTTTGATAAGTAAATTAAAAATCTCTTTTAAAAATTCAAAGAGAGAAAAATACCTCGTGTATTCAGGTTGAGTGCTGTCTGAGGTCACACATCCACTGGGGGTCTTGGAGCCCACCCCTTGGATACTGGGTGACCACCGGACTTGGATGTTCCTGGGAATTTGCTCGCCCCGGGCACGCGTGTGTGCACCTGTGTACTAGATCCCATCCCCCTCAACTTGTATGAGTACCTTCCTCATCCAGAAACAATAGGGAAACCTAATGAGAACATTTCAGGTACTATTTTTTCAGTGGTTATGAACAGTCTGTGACAACTGATACTGGCCACTCCTCTTTTTAAGACACTTTTCTCTCTTGTTCTCCTTTTCTTCCCAGAGGATCATACACTTCACGAACCAACCAGGGAGGGGAGGACTCACATACTGAGTCACCTCCCTGTCCCCTCTCCTTCCTGGGTCCTGGGGTACCTCCGCTCCAGCGCCCCCTGGTGGAGAGACACGGTAACTCCTTCCCCACTGAGGAACACCCCTGCCTGCTCCCCCATCTGGGTCCTCCTTTCCTCCTCGGGGCCATAGGGGTGAGCAAAGGGGAGGAAATATCAGAGCAGAGAGGCTGAGGCGCGGGTCTGGGTACTCACTCTCCAGGTACTGGACCTTTCTCCACCCTGCAGGGAACAATGCCAGGAGTTGGTGACTCAGGTCACTAGGAACCTCAGGAGGGGAGGGCGGAGGATAGGGACTTACTGAGCTCCTCTTGTAGGCTCTCTAGAAATGAAGAGAAAAAGAGTTGTCTGACAGGGGATTTGGGGGAGGGTCCCTGTGGTGTGTGCAGGCTGGGGCTGGGAGGTGGCGACCACCCAGTGCGCCCCTCACCCTTGGTGCTTCGCTCCTGCTGCATCTCTGCCTCAGCTGCTTCTTTCTCTGTTCGCTCGCTCTCCATCTCCTTGGTCAGCGCCCGGATCTTCTTCTGTTGCCGAAGGAAGCACCACGCGCCCACCAGCAGCAAGGGCAGAGCAGGCAGGAACACCGCCAGGGCCACCGCCCAGGGCTCCACACTCCAGAAGAATGTACCTGCCAGTGGTTACCATCAGCCTCTGGCCCTGAGGGGCATCTCAGGATGGAAAGTGATCCTTCCCTTCCCAAAGTGCCCTGAATTCTTCCACTCGCATAAAAGGACTGTTTCTTGAAACAGCTTTTACACAGTCATTCAAGTGCACTCTCTCATCCCTCCATCCTCATTGATTACTTTCTCCTGAGTCAGCTTGATCTGGTGATGAAGAACTTGAACCTGGGGCTGGTGGCCCTGGGTTCAAATTCCTTGTCTTCCACCTGACTCGCTCTATGACCTTGAACTAATAACTTAACCATCCGTTCCTGGTTCATTAACAATGCCCAGCTTATAAAGTGCCTGACACATAGTGAGTGCTATGCAAGTGTTGGTTAAATTTAAAAATATATAAATATATTCTTGTATATTTTTCTGTATACCTAAGACAGCACTCTATACCAGCAGTCCACAAGTAGGTTCCCTCTGTGCACCCTGGGTATCCATGACCTTCCCAGTCAGCACAGGGAGCAGGTCTGTGTCTGCTCTCACAGGGCAGTGCCCACTGCACACACATCCCATCAGGGGCACCTGCACTGTCTCTGACTCTTTGCTGTTATAATTAATGGTACAGGAAATAACCTTTTATACGGGACATTTCACACAAACCTAATCTGTTAGATGGACTCCCAGAGGTGGGATTTGGATTCATATATATGTATGTTGGATAAAGAATGTTCTATTACCCTTATAGAAATTGTGAAAATTGGACTAACAATATACCAAATAATGGGAACAAATGTCTAGAGTGACTGTCTACCCACAATCCTGCTGGGTGAATGTGTTCCGAACCAGCTCGTTCTTTGTTTTGTTGACAGTCTCACAGGTCAAAAATGCTTCTGTACTCAGTGATTTTGGATATCCTTTTTGGAGAGAGTTATTTCTCTTTCTGTGAACTGAAAATTCCTGATGTTTTTTCATTTTTTACTTGAAAGTTTTACATTTCAAGGAAGTTAGCCCTTAGGTGTCTGTGACATAAAAACCTTCATGGGCAAGAAGCAGCAGGTCCCTGCTCTGTCCCTTCTGTTCCCTGCAAAGACCCAGGTCAGCAGCAGACAACCCGGCCTTCCCCCAGGGGACACCAGGGAGCCCAGGGCAGTGGGTAGGGCACTCACCTGCAATGGAAAGCAGGGCTGACCTTTCCTGGCCCAGCAGGGGGCTTCTGATGACACAGGAGACCCCGTCGTCACAGTTGCCTTGCAGGATCATAGAGGTTGAGGCTGCATAAAGGCCCTGGGGGTCTGAAGCCTCTGTGGCCACCTCAGCAGGCAAGCTGTGTCCCCTGGTGTCTCTCCACTGGATTTGGGGCTCCGGGTACCAGCCAGCAGACGAGCACTCCACACGGATCCCTCCAGCCTCATAGCCCTTAATTTCAATGTGGGGATCAGAGCCCAGGGCTGGGGAGGGAAAGTGAGCCTGAATCAGGGGGAGCCCTCTGCACTGGTGAGGGTCTCCACAGCAGGGAGTGGCACACCCACCCTGGATGAGCCCAGCAGGGATTCATCAGGAGCTGTTCCCAGAGTGAGCTGTGCAGGAGAGACTGACCCACCCAGTGACCACTGTCTGACCATGGCTGGACCCTCAGGGTGGATCCAGGGGGATCTGGGCCAGAGCAGACATGGCTTCCCCTAAATCCCTTAGAGACTGCTGGACCCTCCCCTCCCCCATGGCTCAGACATGCTGCTCCCAGGAACAGACTCCCCCCACCCTGGGCAAGCAGGGAAGCAGTTCCTCCCTAACTGAAACAGTGCACAGCCCAGGGCCCCAGGCCTTCCTGCCTCTCCTGTGTGAGCCTTTCTTCTATCCTGCCATGGGGGGAAAGATATTCTCTTGTCTTTCTGCTGCCCAAGCCCTGGTCTGTGTAAATCCCCTTAGGAAACTCTCTATGTAACTAACAGCAGAATTGTCAGCCTCCTTTTCGGTTCTGTCAGCCAGAGAAACACTCATCATGTGGTTCTGGGGAGGGGATATTGGTGATGGGGAAGAGAGCTGACCCAGGGCCAGGAACAGTGCAGTTGTTACCCCCCACCCTCACATCTAACCCCTAAACCAGAGGAGAGGTGACAGGAAGTGTTTTGAGGACCTGAAAGACCAAACTGAACCCAAGCACCTGTGTGCCAGGCACTAAGGGGGTGGGTGGGAGGTCCTCTCCTCCTTCCTGTCCCCAACCTCCACTTCCCTGCTGAGACCTGGTCAGGGGCATGAGGGACTCTTGCCTGGATGCAGGAGGAGCCCTTCCTGGGGGACAACCTGGGTCCTTCTCGGGCCTCAGAGGAGCAGGGATGGAGGCAGAGGGGCAGGTGCTGTTGAGGAGCCAAGAGGGCTCTCAGGTGGCCTTGGAGCCTCTGTTCCTGACCCCACAGGAAAAGAGCACAGATCAAACCTCACTCACCTGCAACCTTCAGCTCCACCTGGGCTCCTGCATAGAAATCTCCATCTTGGAAATAACACAGGTAGGTTCCTCCATCAGAGGCTCTGAGGTTGCGAATCTGCAGAGCAGCCTTCCCCACAGTGATGTCCTCTCTTAAAATCGAAGTTCTCCCTTGATATTCTGCTGCTGGTGTGTCTTCCTGCCCAGGTGCGTACCTGTGCACTACCTGTCTGGGGCTGGATCTCACCCACATCAGCTCCATGTTCTCTGCGCTCATCTTCGGGGACAATTGACAAGGCAGCTCAGCGTCTCCACCCACCATGGCCAGGATGGGCTCCTGGGGTCCAACCACAGCAAACTGAGCTGCTCATCAGAAGGAGGGGACTCTGTCAGAGAAAGCTGGGACCAAAGGACCAGGGGGTGACCCAGCAGAGAGGGCAAGGTGAGAGACACCTACACAGGACCTGGGTCCTCACACAGATGCATCTGGACAGGACTTGGGGGGATGGGGGGAGTCCAGGGTTCTCACTGGGCCCAAAGGTAAAGGCTTCAGCTGCACAGACACAGAGCAGGTCCTACCTGAGCAGGGACTGAGCAGCTGGACCACGGCCAGGCAGACAGGGAGGGCAGGCAGGTAGAGGACCAGGCACCTCACCATCTTTACCTGCTGGGCAGACAGATAGACACCAGGAGGGGTTTGGAAGCAATGACCACCTGGAAGGTGGAGAGTCCCACATGGAGACGCTGCCTCCCGAGGGCTGACCAGGGGGTGCAAGCACGATGGCTGCTGACCCAGAGTCTCCCTGCAAAGGTCCACTGCAGAGTCTCTTCACCTTGGATTCCAACTGGGAAATCACCCATGAAGCACGCAACGGTAAATGCACGTACCTGAACCCTCGCCATCAGGGCATCCTGCGCTCTCCTGTGCGAAAGTGCTCAGAAGCCCTCCACTCTCCCACACTTCCCTGCAACAGCCAGGTGCCTGCCCCCAGCATCACCCTCTGAGGAAGGCAGGCCCCTCTGCTCTGAGTGGCTGGTCCCTCTGCTGCCCCCTGCAGGCCGTGCTCCGCACAGCAGCCAGGACCTCCTCACCCCTCACCTCCCTCCTGCTCAGCCCCTCCCAGGGGCTCCCATTCCATCCAGAGCAGAAGCCCAGTCCCTG
>NW_028082340.1:25801-67002 GCF_014824575.4 Sturnira hondurensis
GGGCCATGGGGGAGGGGAGGGTCCAGCAGTCTCTAAGGGATTTGGGGGAAGCCATGTCTGCTCTGGCCCAGATCCCCCTGGATCCACCCTGAGGGTCCAGCCATGGTCAGGCAGTGGTCACTGGGTGGGTCAGTCTCTCCTGCACAGCTCACTCTGGGAACAGCTCCTGATGAATCCCTGCTGGGCTCATCCAGGGTGGGTATACCCCTCCCTGCTGTGGAGACCCTCACCAGTGCAGAGGGCTCCCCCTGATTCAGGCTCACTGTTCCTCCCCAGCCCTGGGCTCTGATCCCCACATTGAAATGAAGGGCTATGAGGCTGGAGGGATCCGCCTGAGGTGCAGGTCTGACAGCTAGTACCCGCAACCCCAAATCCAGTGGAAAGACTCCAGGGGACACAGCTTGCCTGCTGAGGCAGAGCCTAAGGCTGCAGACGCCCAGGGCCTTTATGCAGCCCCAGTCTCTGTGATGCTGGGAGGCAGCTGTGGGGAGGGGGTCTCCTGTGTCATCAGAAGCCCCCTGCTGGGCCAGGAAAGGTCAGCCATGCTTTCCATTGCAGGTGAGTGCCCTACCCACTGCCCTGGGCTCCCTGGTGTCTGCTGGGGGAAGGCGGGGTTGTCTGCTGCTGACCTGGGTCTTTGCAGGGAACAGAAGGGACAGAGCAGGGACCTGCTGCCCCTTCCCCACGAAGGTGTTCATGTCTCAGACAGCTTCTGAGCACTTTCTGGGTGCCCCACACACAGTGCCAGGTAACAGGAACTGGAGATGAATGGGCAAGATGAGCAAAGACATCACAAAAGGAGAAAAATAGGTACAAGTCAAATCTTAAAAAAGGGCTCATCTCCTTAAAGTCTAAAACAACCCCATAGAGAAACGAGCAAAGAAGATGGATCATCAGTTCAGAGAAGGAGAAAATGCAGAATCTCACGGAGACTGGCTACAACAGAGAAAACCCTGAGGGTAGCGTGGTGGGGAGACCGTTGCTCTTAGATGTATGTTGCTATTACTCGGTATATTTTTGGAATATATTTTAACAACTCTCTGGGGTGACAGAGCATTTGTTACTCAACATACTTGATTGTTGGTCCAAACCCCAGCTTCTGGAGTCTGGCAGGTCAGCTTGTATTTGTGTGGAACGACCCACGTAAAAGGTTATTTCCTGCACCACGAATCATTTTGACAAAGAGTCAGAGACGGTGCGGGTGCCCCCGATGGGACGTGTGTGCAGTGGGCGCTGCCCTGTGAGCGCAGACGCAGACCTGCTCCCTGTGCTGAGTGGCAAGGTCGCCGAGACCCAGGGTGAGCAGAGAGAAAAACCGGCAGAGCAGCTGGTAGGGAGCGCTGTTTTCGCCATAAATAAGATAATATAAAAATAATGTTGTTAAATTTTAACAGACACTTGTTTGGCACTCACTATGTGTCAGGCACTGTGTAACCATTCATAAAATCTCTTACCAATCCGGACATGGGGAACAGATGTGTAAGTCATTAGTTCAAGGTCACGGAGCTTGTCAGGTGGGGGACACAGAATTAAAACCCAGGTGGTCCAGTCCCAAAGTTCACAATCTTATTCCCCAGATTGAAATGACTCAGAAGAAGATTGTAAGTGACAGATGGAGGAGCAGTAGAGAGATTTCGATGACTTAGTGTATACTGTTTTTTATATTCAAAATATTGTCATGTGAGAGGCAGTTCCTTTGAGACAATGGTGTTGTGCCAGTGGAAGTTCTGGGCGCTTTGGGGAGAGAACGATTATTTTCAGTTCCTGGATACCTTGAGACCCAACTTGGCCATCAGCTGAGGCTAACCCTTCGCAGGCCCCTTCTTCTGGGACGCGACGCCCTGGATGGCGGCCTTCGGGGTGACCCTGTTTAATCTGCTCCTGCTCCTGGTGGTAATGGGGTTCTTCCTGTGGCGAAACCAGAAGAAGATCCAGGCCTTGTCTGAAGAGAAGGAGAGGGAACGCACAGAGAGAGAAGCAGCTCAGGCCGAGAAAGCAGCAGCTCAGGCTAAGGAGCAACTGGAGCGAAGCCAGAAAGGTTAGGCCCTGCAGCAAGGTGGTCACCACCTCCCCACCACAGCCCCCACCCACCACACAGGTCCTCTATTTCATCCCCTTAAAGGACTTCCTTTTTCTGCTTATTTCCAGAGAAGCTGCAGTATGAACTCAGTAAGTGACAATCCCCAGCCCACACATACTGGGGGTCCCTGCATTACACAAGTCACTGACTCCTCACTGGTGGATGCAACAAAAGGACTTGCTTTTTCTGCTTATTTCCAGAGAAGCTGCAGGACCAACTCAGTAAGTGACAATCCCCAGCCCACACGTCCTGGGGTCCCTGCATTACACAAGTCAGTGACTCCTCAGTGGTGGATGCAACAAAATAGTCTCAGCCCCAAGGAGCCTACATCCCTAGCAAACATCCTGTAAAATGATTGCCACCTCTTTAGTTTCGAAATTTTCCTTTCAGTTGAGTCAGACCCCACCCTGTTCTCGCACATGGGCTCTGTAAGCCAATACTAACCCCCACATCTGCTTCTGTGTAACCCTTGCTTGCTTGCCTCTATATAAGGACTTAGCTGTAAGCGCTGGGCGGGACTTCCTTTTGCAGCCCCTGCGGGCACCATGTCTCCGGACACTTGGAGAGTTCGCCCCTGTACAGGTTCAACTTGGTCAATAAAGTAACATCTTTGAAACCCTGAAAGTCTCTGACATTTGTTCTCCCAGTTGGTGGATGCAACACTCACGTTGTTCCCTGCAGGGTGGAGAAAGATCCCGTACCTACCACGTGAGTGCCCCGACCCGCATCTCAGCCTCTCTGTTTGGATATTCCAGCCCCTTTCCTCCCCCCTAACCTCCCAGGGGAAGACATGAGGACACTGGTGGAGGGACCAGGCAGTGATCTGTCTCAGTGGGGACGGAGCTGGGTCTCTCTCCACCAGGGGGCACGCGCGCAGGGCACCCCAGGAACTAGGACAGGAGAGTGGGCAGTGGAGGTGACTCAGTGTGGGAGTCCTGCCCGCCATGATTGGTTGCCAGACTCTGTAGCCCACTGAAAAAAAGGCAGAAGGAGAGAAAAGTGTCTTAAAAACAGGAGTGGCCGTGTCAGTCGTCACAGACTTACCATTATTGCTGGAAAAATGGTATCTGAAATTTTCCATTAAGTGGCCCCATTGTTTCCAGAAGTAGGCAGGAAACAGTACAGATTGGGGTGAATGAACTCCAGCTCACAGGTGCACACGAGTGTCCACAGGGCAGCGTGTGGGAAGGCCCACCCAGGTCCTGGAGAACGTGGTCATCGCTTGCAGGACAGGGCTGGGGTCCTGGTCGCCCAGGGCATGTCTGACCACACAGAGTCCCAAATCCTCAATACATGAGGTTTACCCTTTTCACGTGAAGGAAGGCTTCTGGTTTGCACAGCAGCGTGGCAGCACCGCTGTCCTCGCACTTTGGGGTCACTACTGGGTAAAATTCGGGTGACCGAACACCAACGCTGTGATACTGGGACCGTCCATCTGTCACAAAGATGATCCTCAGTGACTGAGGGCGGTGAGGGGGGAGGGGTGCAGGCTGAACATGCTGGACTCGGGCAGGGTCCGTGAGGGCGCAGGTCCGAGAGGACAGCAGGGGACGTCATCATGCTGGTGACACTGATGTGCAATTTAAAACTTATGCATTGTTGGTTTCTGCAATTTTTACCCACTACTCCTTAACCGTAGTTGACAGAAGGTAACTGAAATTCAGACGCCGCAGCAGGGATGTGAGGTGACTGCTGCACAGACAGGGACAGGACAGCTGTACAGTGACCCTGGGGCAGCCGAGGAGGGAACAGGCAGAGGGAGAGGTGCGGAGGGTGGGGGGCAAACAGGAAGATGATGGGGGGCACGAGGGACAGAAAGGGACCCACTCAGAAATGACAGTTCAGGTGACTGTCTGTCTCCATTGCAGGTGAGGAACAGGCTCAAGTCTATGCAGGTGAGTGAGTCTGATGCTCTCTGGTTTCCTGGCTCCTGTGTGAGAAGTATTTATAGCCTTTCCCTGCTGGGTGAGGAGTGACCACAGCCAGCTGAGAGGCTCATTTTCTGTGTGTGAACCACGCCCTCCTGTCTGGACACTCAGAGAGGACCTTCCAGATGCAGCGTCCGCTCACCATGCTGACACACATGCCCACACCTGGGACAGCCGGGTCATGTCCCACAGAGACCCAGTGTGATGGAGGGAAGCCCAGCACTGGGAGAGGTTTTAGCCTGGTCGGCAGAGCTGTGGACGAGGAGAGTGGACGTTGGAGGAGACTGAGGACAGGAGAGGGAAGAGGCTCAGTGAGGACTGTGGGTGTGGGGAGGACAGAGAGAATGACCTGTCCTTGTCTGTGTCTCCTTCTTTCCAGAGGGGAAGACGGCCCTTTTCTAGCCTGGTGAGTGGGTCACTCTGTGTCCGCAGGACAGCCCCCGAGGGCCTCTGCTCCCCCTTTTCTCTCCAACTCTTGTCTGGGACAGTTCTGGGGTATGACCTGAAATTGTGGTCTCAATGATGCGCTCACCTGCTGCCCAGGAACCAGGGACAGTGACTGTCCTGGGGTCTACAGGCCTTTGTGGGAGGAAGAGGCAGGAGGGGCGGGGTTGGAGGAAGGGGCTGCAGGGAGAGGGAGGGGTAACCTGACCAAGCCCCTCCCCTCCTGCCCCTGTGTGTCCTCCAGTTATGGCGAGTTCCAGAGTCATTCCTGCTCTGTGAGGGTTGGGACAAGGACTGAGTGAGGTGATGACTGTGTGTTGGTCAGAACACCCGCAGGAAACAGACGGCCTATTTGAGGAGGGTGTTTGTCTGACAGTAATGACCACACCGAGGAGAAAATATCTTGAGGACTAAAAGTCAATGTAGGTGACTCCTGAGACTCTAACAGACTGTGTTGTAGGCTGATTCACTCTCAGGGGTTCAGGGTCAGAGAGCACAGAGGCCCCGCAACCTGCCCAGATGGTTCACTGACTACACACCCCTCACAGCCCTTCTTCACACAGTACCTCGGGCACTCGTGACTGACAGGAACAGGGACACAGAATGAGGCAGCACCAGCCACTCCTCCTGGTGGCCTTGTGACAGGTGATCCTTTATAATCCACACGATCACCAGTGTGGAGGTGACCTTGGTGCTCCTGTCACTCTGGCTGTAACACACAAAATGCTCAAGGCTGTGTGTAAGGAACACAAATGATTGTCACCCAGAAGCTTTGATGAATTGGCTGAGGACAGTGAGATGGGTCAGAGGTCACAGCAGGAAGAGATGAAAGAAACTCGTGACACAGAGATGGGGCTGGATGTGTTCATAGTGACCGGTGGGGTGGGCATTAAGGGAAACCAACAAGGACACGTGATCCCCCAGGGCTCACAGCAGAGGGAGTTGTGACCACCCCTGGGCCGAGGGCAGGGTGACAGGGAGGCCTCACTGGGGCCTGGAGGAGGCAGCTGGAGCTCAGGGAGGGGCCCCTGGGAGGGGGTGCTGTGGTGGAGCATCTCCCTGGGGGCGTGGGGGTCAGGGCTGGCCTCCTCTCCTCCCTCCTTCCCCTGTTCAGCCTGCGCCTCCCCTTGGCCAAACCCAACAGTAACCAGAGTCCAGGAGCCTAGGGACTCTGTTCATAGAGGAATGACTTCTAGGCCAGAGGGTGTGGGACAGGGGACAGTGGACCCCAGAGCACGTGATGCCCCAGCCTGGTCCTGAGCACAGAGGGTCATGGTGTCTGACCTCACACCAGGCACTTCCTCCATGGCTAGTCTAGGGCTCAATATACCACTGATTGGTCTTATTCCACCCCACAGATTAGGATTTTCAACCCCACAGTACATAGATGAGATTGAGAGTCAAGTTATTCTGTAGCTGGTGTCTGTGGACAGGGAGACTGTGCAGAAAAGGACATCACCCAGCTCAAGGGGCAGAGCCAAGGCTGACATTTAATCCCCGAGACTGTACAGCCCAGGTGGGCACGGACATTTTGGGGCCAAAACAGGAAACAGGAAATTGATAGATCCCAACCCTACTCACCCTCCCCTTCCTCTCCAATTACAAGACCCTGCAGTTTCTTTGGCCCTCATGGCTGAGGATGACATTCAGGGTGGGCTGTGGACCCCAGACAGTGTGGGCTTGGCTCCTACTCAGACCCAAGTCTTGAAGGCTGAGGCTCTGATGTCCAGTCACCATGGCCGACCCCATGCCCTTTGAACCTCCTGCAGTGGACCTGTTTCTGGATCCAGACACGGCGCACCCCGCCCTCCTTGTATCTGTGGACAAGAGGAGCCTGCGGCAGGCAGAAGCCTCGCAGAACCTGCCAGAAAAGCCCGAGAGATTTTACGGGAATGAGTGTGTCCTGGGCTGTGAGAGCTTCACTTCGGGAAGACACTTCTGGGAGGTGGAGGTGGGGGACAGGGCACAGTGGCGTGTGGGGGTGTGCAAGGAGAGCGTCAGGAGGAAAGATGGCGATAACATGGCCCCGGCAAATGGATTCTGGACTGTGGGGCTGAATCCCAGGAATGACTACCTGGCTCTCATGGACCTGCCGATGACGCTGACCAATGTGAACACTCCCAAGAGGGTGGGGGATTTCCTGGACTATGAGCTGGGGGAGGTCTCGTTCTACAATGCCGACGATGGCTCTCACATCTTCACCTTCCCACCCACCTCCTTCTCTGGGCCTCTGAGGCCTGTTTTTGGGATTTCACCTTTTGAGTCCACTCCTTTGACCATTCTCCCAGTGCAGAAAGCAGTGAGTGGAACCCTTGTGCCTGACCCAGGGCCTGACCCTTCCCTGGGGACCCCAGTGGACCCAGGCTCAGCTAGTGGGAATGGGGACCCTCAGGCTGAAGAAACATCCCTGCTTCTTGCTGCCGAGGCTAGAACTGAGGGCCTCCTGAGCCGCGAAACGTCTCAGTAAGAAGGGACTGAGGACGTAGAGAAGGGGCCAGCGGCCACTTTCTTAACCAGCCTGTGACCTGTGAGCACAGAGCAGACTCAACCTCCTCCATCACACGTGAAGGGCCTCTGTGAGCAGGACTGTGGGTGGAAGGGGCAGATGGGCGTCAGTGGCATTTTTATCACACGGTGGAACCCATGTCCAAGAAGGGACGCCCACCGCTGATCACCCACTGAGGTTCCAAGGTTCCTGTCACCTGTGGGTCCTGGGAAAAGGCCCCTCTTCCTCATCGTCATCACTCTGACTGTTCCCCATGTGCCCCTCCCCCCACATGTGGGTGTCATGTCACATGTGTTAAATAAATTTGCGGATACTCAACACTCCTCCACAGAGCTCTTTCTAGATTTAACCTGCACAATTAACTCACCAGGTTCACAGTGTAGCTCCTTGGCACTTTGTTGCCAACTCCTGTTGTGTTGGTTGTGCGTTGCTGCTGTGATCAATAACCACAAATCTCATGACCTGACAGGACACACATCTAGGACCTTAGAACTTTGAAGGTCGGAGGTCCAGCATGGCTCTCACTGGGCAGAAGTCAAGGTGCAGTCAAGGCTGGGTCCTTTCTGGAGGACCCAGGCATGAGTCTGTGTTGCTAACTCTTGATGCTGGCAGAGCTGGCTTCGCTGCAGTGGCGGGACCCAGATGGTTCTTCTTGCTGCTGGCAGACAAGCTGAGCCCCCTCCAGGCTGGGAACATCTGGGGTCAGTTCACTATCAATATCCCAGACAGGGATTCTAGCTCTGCCCATAGGGCATTCCTGTGGCTTTTGATCAACAGCTCACTTCCTTCCCACCTTTATTCATAAAAGGTTGGTTCATCCTGCAGGACCAGAGGTAAAGAACATGGAGTGGACCACCCCCCAAATTTTCACTGAACCACATGGGCTGTGGGGTCTGCACAGACCATGTGCAGAGGGAGGTGGAGGCCCGGCTGGTCCCTCAGAGTGGCTTCTGGGCCCTGGAGCTGTTTGGACACCAGTGCCGAGTCCTCTCCTCTCCTGAGGAGACCCTTCCCCTGAAGGAGCGCCTTCCCCAGGGGTGGCTGTCTACCTGGACTATGAATCTGGAGATGTCTCCCTCTGTGACTCGAGGGACAGATAGCTCATCTACACGTGTCCCCGTTTGCTCTTCTCTGGGCCTCTGAGGCCCCTGTTCTGGCTGGGGTCTGATGACAGTCCCCTCTTCCTCTGCCCAGCATTCAGGAGAGCCCAGGGGGTCACTGTGCCTAAGAGTGGTCTGGTTCTTCGTGGAGCAGGGACCCAGCACTTCCATGAAGGCCAGCACCCTGCTCTCAGAGCCCAGGAGAGAAGGCCTGGCCATCTCTGCTCAAGGAGCACAGCACCCAGGGGACCCGGCCCCTCCCTCTGGGCACGGCAGAGAACCTGCTCCACAGCCTGGGACCCCCTCTCCAGTCCCAGCCCATCCCCGCCTCAGGCTGTTCCCTTAGCAGGTCATGAGCTTGTCCACATGTGGCAGAAACCAGTCTCAGGGGAACCAGTGTTTCCACATGGCTCCCAACCAAGGACAATGTGGAACAGTGGCATGTTGACGGTCTGCTGCTCTGACATCTGGGTGACCTGTCACCATGGGACCTGAGGTGACACCAGACACTGTGGACTCGGGGTGAGGACAGCAGGATGATGCACCAGGACCTGAGGGGTGAGGAGCCACATTGGAGGTCAGAGGTAGAGGAAGGGGGGCTGAGAGCTGGGAGGGCCCAGACTGTTGGTGTGGTGGCCCCACCATGACAGCCAGGGGTCCGGCACCAGGAGGTCCATCCCCACTGTNTGTGGGACAGGCTGACAGTCTGCTGCTCTGACATCTGGGTGACCTGTCACCATGGCACCTGAGGTGACACCAGACACCGAGGACTCTCGGTGAGGACAGCAGGGTGATGCACCAGGACCTGAGGGGTGAGGAGCCACATTGGAAGTCAGAGGTAGAGGAAGGGGGGCTGAGAGCTGGGAGGGCCCAGACTGTTGGTGTGGTGGCCCCATGGTGGCCCCACCATGACAGCCAGGGTTCTGGCACCAGGAGGTCCATCCCCACTGTCCCCCAGGTTTCCAGCTCTAACAGCAAAGCTCCAAGGTGCAGAAGGATGACAAGGCATCTCCAGATTCATCCTGGCTCAGGTATTCCTTGAGTAAATATTCTCAGTCATTGAGAACAGCCTTAGGTTTAAGGTTCCTTCAGATCAGATGAACAGTGAATCAATTTCATTCAAGGTCAGGGTCGGTGGGGAGGCCAGCTCTTTCCAGCATTTTCTTTTGGGGTTCCTTTCACAACTTTAAAATTATTGAGGACTCCCATGAGTTTTTGCTCTTTGCTTATATATATTGACTATATTGAATCAAAGAAGTTTGAAATGTATTTATTAACTTAGTTTTACATTTTCATTTTGTTGTTGATTTTAGAGGGAGAGGAAGGGAGAGACAGAGAGGAACATGAATTTGTTCTTTTTATTTACCCACCCATTGGTCCATTTTTTTATGTTTCCTGACCAGAGAGATTGGACCCAGGCCTTGGTTTATTGGGACAACACTGTTACTGAGATAACCAGTGAGGGTTATTATTCTGATTAAAACACGTTTAAAACCCGATCATAGACTGATGTAAATAAACAAGCTTTGTGAAAAAAAAAAACTTGCATGCAGAGCAAAATAAATACTAGTGAAAGGCGTGGCATCGATTTCCTTTGCAAAACATACGTCTGACTAATAATAGGAGACTGGATGCTCTTTCTGTCCATGTAAGAACAGAGACTTGTAGAGATTTGTTATGAGAGTTAATTTAAGCCAAACTGATGACAACAAGGGGAACAAGTTCCAAGTGTCCTTTAAAGAAAGACCGAGTTTCCCCTTACTTTTCTGCATTTGGAACGGGGGAGAGAACCTAAGGATTGAAACAAAGTGGGAGAAAGAAGAGGTAAGAAGACCCTGTGCTCCTTGGTTCAGTGAAGCAAAGCGTTTCTACCTGCTTAGTTTGTAATAGCGAACCAGCTTCTCCTGTTTCTTTGTCTCTCTAATTCTAATTAATACATATTCCTGTCCAAGGTGGAGGAGGGGCTGTTACTCCATCGACTTTTAGACGTTCAGGGGCTACCCTATCAGGGGGGACTTTTGTTCTATGGCCAAAAAATTATTTCATACAACTTCATTGGAGCTATGCGGATCATTGGGCCTGAAATGCAGGTGTCTAACAATCCCACCACCTATGAGTCTCAAAGACAGACATGCACGGGTGCAATTTGCATCTCTCCCTGCGTGTTGGCCCATTTCAAACACGTTTCCCTCCCAGCGCCACACACAAGTCTGGGGGAGAACTGCGCCTGGGACCCTCGATCCTGGGCAATTCTGAAGAGGTGAGAAACCACCACCACNTAAATTATTTGTGAGTCCATCAGAGACTGGATTTCGTAGGTGCTGGAAAGTGACTGCTTTCCGTGTGTTCACACGTGCCTGGGGTCTGGTGCAGAAGATGTCAGCCGAGGGCCACGTGACCGATAATTCAGACTTACTGTCCGCACATATCAACAGCAGTGAATTTGTCTTAACTTCACTGTAATATTTATCATGATATACAAGACAGAAATCAAGCGAATGCCCTGAAATACTGATCACACACACCCACACCCAGGAGTGGTTCCCCTGGGGACCACACAGAGAGACCCTGGGAGGGGATCAGGCTGGAGCTGGTCTGCGCTGCTCCATGCAGGGGTGTCCAGCCTTTTGGTGTCTCTGGGCCACAGTGGAAGAAGCAGAGTTGTCTTGGAGTGGGCCTTGTGAACCAGCCGATCGAGGTTCTATTCCCAGCCAGGGCACATTCCTGGGTGGCAGGCCAGTTCCCAACAGGGTAGTCACAAGAGGCAACCATACACTGATATTTCTTTCCTTCTCTCCTTCCCTCTGAAGATAAATAAATAAATAAAATCTTAAGAAAAAAAGATAACTGATGAGCCAAAAAAGGCCCATGCATAATTTTCGTGATAAGCAAAAACATCCTCACATAATCACCCAAATTATTCAGCAGCCCTTTCAATCATCTTTTAAAATCATCGAGCAGGTCCCAAGTTTTTGATATCTAATATAGCAAATGTACATATCTAAGTTATAGAAATTAGTGTAAAACTAAGTCAACTTATGATTTTGTGGTGGGTTGCCTTCATAGCTTTCTCGGGCCCATGGTTGGACACCCCTGCAGCATCCGCATTCTTGCTAACCTAGCCCTCTGGTTTGTGCCCGGTAACTGATGAGACAAAGCTCTGGGCCCGTCAGAACACAAGGGTTTTGAACCAGGAACTTGACACTGTTTCCTTGGTGAGCACCATTTCTTCTTCCCCACCCTTTCTATCAGATCAGAGACATACCTCTACTAAAGAGCCCTCAAGTACCTTTCTTTGCTCTGTGATTTTCAGTTGGGAGAGCCAAGGGGAATTGGGGGCAGTTGGTGAAAGCCAGGGCCCAAATCCCCCTTATTCCCCATTAGGAGTGAGGCTGAGAAGCTGGGGCAGCCTGCAGGGTGTCCCTCACCCAGAGAAGGAGTGTGGTGGTGTGAGCCTGCAGGTGAGGACACAGGGAGAGCGTGGAGCAGGACAAGGTAGGGCCTGAACTGGGAAACCTGGGGAGGGAGACAACGGGAAGCAGGGAGCCGGACCCCTGCCCGTCCCTAGGAACTTCCTGTGGTCAGAGAGGAGCAAGGCCCCTCACGGTGTCTCCTGCTCTTCTCTGGGAATCTGTTCTAAGAGATTCCGAAAGAGAGGTGTGTGCCTTAAGGATGTATATGTCAAGATGCTTCTTTCAGGATTATTTGTAATAGAGAAAAATATGAACCAACCACATACACAACAGTTGGAGAATAAAGGGACTAACCGTATTCACAGTTGAATATTGCGTGAGCTATAGGTGTAGGAATCGTGTTGTCAACAAAATATTTTACATATAATTGTAACAAAATTAGGTTGAACTTGAGTATTTAAATTCTTTGTATAGTTTGCTATTGTACATATTACAATGATAAACAGCATTAAAAATAAACCTTTGTGTTAATGCCTGATTTTATTTTCTTTAAGAGCTATTCCTGTAAGTGAAAAATGGATTTGTAGGTCAAAAGATAAAAAATTTTAAGACATTTCAGATTATATGTATATACACAAAACACACCCATGAATATTAACATTTGTATGAAACAAAGCACATGATTACCAAAATAAATTTTTGAAATTTTTCTGGGTATTTTTTTGCAATTAAAATTGTCAAAATAATGAATACAAAGTAATAATAAATATCTCCCGAAAGAAGTGGAAATATGTTCCTCACTCTGAAAAACGTTTAAACTTTAACACATTCTGATAATTATAAAGTACAGAGTTCCAGGGACTGGGCTTCTTCTCTGGAAGGAATGGGAGCCCCTGGGAGGGGCTGAGCAGGAGGGAGGTGAGGGGTTAGGAGGTCCTGGCTGCTGTGCGGAGCACGGCCTGCAGGGGGCAGCAGAGGGACCAGCCACTCAGAGCAGAGGGGCGTGCCTTCCTCAGAGGGTGATGCTGGGGGCAGGCACCTGGCTGTTGCAGGGAAGTGTGGCAAGTGGAGGGCTTCTGAGCGCGGTCGCACAGGACGACCGAGGACTCCCTGATGGCTAAGGTACGTACATTACTGTTCCATATTTCATGGGTGGTTTCCATGTTGGGATCCAAGGTGAACAGACCCCTCAGTGGACAATTGCAGCGGGGGCTTTACGGTCAGCAGCGATCGCAGTAGCTCCCCCTGTCGGCCCCGCGGAGGCAGCGTTTCCACGTAGAATTTACCTTCTTCCAGGTTTTCCTTGCTCCGAAGTTCCTGCTGGCGTCTCTCTCTGCACAGCAGGTAACGATGATGAGCTGCCTGGTCCTCCAGCTGCCTGCCCTCCCTGTCTGCCTCGCCGTGGTCAGCTGCTCAGTCCCTGCTCAGGTAGGACCCGCTCTGTGGTTGTGCAGCTGAAGCCTTTACCTTTGGGCCCAGTCAGAACCCTGGACTCGCCCCATCCCCATCCCCCCAAACCCCGTCCAGAGGTACTTCTGTGAGGACCCAGGTCCTGCCTAGGTGTCTCTCTCCTTGCCCTCTCTGCTGGGTCACCCCCTGGTCCTCTGCTCCCAGCTGTCTCTGACGGAGGCCCCCCTTCTGTGGACCAGCTCAGGTTGCTGTGGTTGGACTCCAGGAGCCCATCCTGGCCATGGTGGGTGGAGACACTGAGCTGCCCTGTCACCTGTCCCCAAAGATCAGGGCTGAGACCATGGAGCTGATGTGGGTGAGATCCAGCCCCACGCAGGTAGTGCACACGTATGCACATGGGCAAGGGGACACGCCAGCAGAGTACCAAGAAAGAACTTCGATTTTAAGGGAGGACATCACTGTGGGGAAGGCTGCTCTGCACATTCATGACATCAGAGCCTCTGACAGAGGAAACTACCTGTGTCATTTCCAAGTGTGTCATTTCCAAGAATTTTAAAGTATTTAGAGGGGAAGGGAAGGAGAGAAGGAGAGAAATATCAATGTATGGTTGCCTCTCGTGAGTGCCCTGCTGTCAACTGGGCTGCAACCCAGGCATGTGCCCTGACTGGGAATTGAACCTGGATTGTGTGGTTCGCAGGTCCGTGCTCAATCCATTGAGCTACACCAGCCAGGGCCCAAGATGGAGATTTCTATGCAAGAGCCCTGGTGGAGCTGAAGGTTGCAGGTGAGTGAGGTTTGATCTGTGCTTGTCTCCTGTGGAGTCAGGAACAGAGGCTCCAAGGCCACCTGAGACCAGTCTTGGCTCCTCACCAGCACCTGCCCCTCTGCCTCCATCCCTGCTCCTCTGAGGCCAGAGACAGACCCAGGTTGTCCCCCAGGAAGGGCTCCTCCTGCATCCAGGCAAGAGTCCCTCATGCCGCCCACCAGGTCTCAGCAGGGAAGTGGAGGTCGGGCACTGGAACGAGGATAAGACCCCCAACAGTGGATAGCACACAGGTGTTTGGGTTCAGTGTGTCCCAGACAGTGGCCATAGGCCCCCAGGTGCCTGCTGCTGTGGGTCCAGGGGGTTGACCTGCCAGGACAACACCTGTGGTGCCCACATCCTCCAACCAAAGGCCCCGGGATCACATGTGCAGTTGAACAGGGTGTGTCCATCCCTTTGAGGCGTGAGGGGGGATGCACAGGTGAGGAAACCGGGGTATCTCAGAGAGAGGGTGTCAGGGAGGAGTTGGTGTGTCTTTGGGCTGTTAGGGGGTTGGGGGGATGTGGAAGCAGGGCTTTGCTCTGGGTTGGATGCTGTCAGGGTGGTGCAGGGGTGTCATTGGTCACTCACAGCCAGGACAGGGGAGGTTGGTCACTGCTGTGGTCTGCACACTGTTTGTGTTTCCTCAGTGCTCAGACCCGACTGCTGAGTGGTCTTGACTTTGTCCTGACCCATCCCAGTGACAAAGTGACCTTGTCTGAGGTGCTGCTCCATGACAGTGATCCTATCCAGGTGTCAGGGCTGGAAGATTAGGCAGAACTCACCTTCCTCACTGAAGAAATGACCCGTGGGGGTTCTCTTGGCATGGCTGAGGATCTCATTCTGGGTAGGATGGGCACCCTGGGCTCTGGATTCAGCCTTCTTCTGCCCAGAACCAGGCCTTGAAGGCTGAGGCTCTGAAGTCAAGAACCATGGCTGACCCACCTCATCCTAAACCCTCTGCAGCAGTCGTGTGTCAGGATCCGGATACTGCACACCCCAAACTGTTTCTGAGGACAAGTCAGAACACCCACAGGAAACAGATGGCCTGTTTAGGGGGGTGTTTGTCTGTCAGTGGTGACCCCAGTAAGGAGAAGGTGTCATAAGACCTAAAAACGATGCAGCAACTCCTGAGACTCTAACAGACTGTGTGGTGGGTTGATTCACTGACAGGGAGGGGTTCAGGTCAGAGAGCACAGAGGACCCCGCAACCTGCCCAGATGGTTCACTGACTACACACCCCTCACAGCCCTCCTTCAGACTGTACCTCAGGCACTCGTGACTGACAGGAACAGGGACACAGAATGAGGCAGCACCAGCCACTCCTCCTGGTGGCCTTGTGACAGGTGATCCTTTATAATCCACACAATCACCAGTGTGGAGGTGACCTTGGTGCTCCTGTCACTCTGGCTGTTACTGACAAAAGTGCTCAAGGCTGTGTTCAAGGATCATGGACCATTGTCACCTAGAGGCTTTGGTGAGCTGGCCTAGGGCAGTGAGGTGGGTCAGAGGTCACAATATGAAGAGGTGGAAGAAACCCATGACACAGAGATGGGGCTGGATGTGTACACAGTGACAGGCTGGGTGGCCTTAAGGAAAACCAACAAGGACACGTGATACTCCAAGGCTCACAGCAGTGGGAGCTGTGACCACCTCTGGGCCGAGGGCAGGGTGACAGGGAGGCCTCACTGGGGCCTGGAGGAGGCAGCTGGGGCTCAGGGAGGGGCCCCTGGGAGGGGGTGCTATGGTGGAGCATCTCCCTGGGGGCGTGGGGGTCAGCGCTGAGCCTCCTCTCCTCCCTCCTTCCCCTGTTCAGCCCGCACCTCCCCTTGGCCAAAGCCGACAGTAACCAGAGTCCAGGACCCAGGGACTCTGCCCATAGAGGAGTGACTCCTGGGCCAGAGGGGGTGGGGACAGGGGACAGTGGACCCCAGAGCACATGGAGCCCCAGCCTGACCCCGAGCACAGAGGGTCATGGTGTCTGACATCACTCCAGGCACCTCCTCTGCGCCTGGCCTGGGGATCAGTGTACCCCTCATTGGTCTTATTCCACCCCCGAGATCACTGTTTTACCCCTGGTTTACAGATGTGAAATTGAGATATTCCATAGCTGGTGTCTGTGGAAAGGGAGACTGTGCAGAACAGAACATCACGCAGCTCAGGGGGCAGAGCCAGGGCTGACAGTTAATCCTCGTGACTGTACAGCACAGGTGGGCCAGGACATTTGGGGGCAGAAACAGGAAAATGATAACCTCAACCCTTCTTATACTCCTCTTCCTCACCAAAGGCAGGACCCTTGTGGGTTTTCTTGGCGTGGTTGAGGGAAACCTCCAAGGTGGGCTGGGGACCTTAAACACTGGGCTCGGCCTCCTGTCCAGACCCAGGCATTGAAGGCTGAGGCTGGGAGGCCCAGGAAATATGGGTGGCCCCACCCACACTCTCTGCAGTGGGTGTGTTTCTGGATCAGGATGCCATTTGCCACACCCTCCGTGTGGCTGAGGAGCAGAGGAGCCTGCAGCAGGCAGACGCTGGGCAGAAACTGCCAGAAAACCCCAGGAGATCCACCCTGAAGTGCCGTGTGCTGACTGTGAGAGCTTCACACCGAGGAGACATTTCGGGGGGTGCAGGTGGGGGACAGGAGACAGTGGCATGTTGGGAGCGTGCAGAGGGGACACAGAGAAGAGATGTTGGTTAAAAATGGCCCAGAGAATGCATTCTGGACAGTGGGGTAAAGGTCACATCATCATCACTGTGACTGTTGTTCAGTGAGTCTGTCCAAAATTTTCAGTCTTCAACTGCGCTTCTTGATTTTAAGCCCCCGGGATGAACTCACCACAGATGCACAGTTTACCTCACTGAAATATTGTCACAAAATCCTTGCCGATTATTTTTGTATTGCTGCTGTGACAGATAACCACACATTTCATGGACTGATACAACACAAATCTATTATCTCCCACTTCCGTAACTAGAGGTCCAGCACGGCTGTCACTGTTCTAAAGTCAGTGTGTCACAGGCTTGGTCCTTTCTGGGGAATCCAGGGACGAGTCTCCCTTGCTGGCTCTGAGGGCTGGGGGAGCTGAGTTCCCTGCAGTGACGGGACCCAGGAGGCCCTCCTTGCTGCTGTGGGAAGAAGCTGAGACCCCTCCAGGCTGGGAACATCGGGTGTCATTCTCGCAGGGACAGATGTTGGGAAACAAGAAGGGAATGACATGGGGACAGAGCCCCAGTTTGTGACGTCGCTGCTGGTGGGGCCCTTGCTCGTGAGCTGACTGCAGCATCGATGGCGTCAGAGGGACTCCAGGGCTCCAGAGGAAGTGTTGTGGCATAGGTGGAAAATGTTAAGGCCGTGCTTTGGAAAGGTTATTCTAGAAGAAATGCACCCAATGGCCCGATTTTGGCGCATGGGAGAATATGTGGGTCCAGTAGGGTGCTGGACCCAACCAGACCCTCTACTGAGCCTTGTTCGCTGCCATCATCCTGGGGGCACCTCCCGAGGGAAGGAGAGGGCTCTGCCTCTCAGGGTCCTCATGTCATTCACTCCCCAGTTCCTGAGACACAAGGTTTCCTTAACAGTGGTTGCAGCTGCTGTCTGTCTCTACCTTCTACCACAGGCCTCTTCCCTCTGCCACGCTCCCGCCCAGCTCCACCCGGTGCGCCCCGCCCCCCCGCCCCCCAATCTCTTCCCTTCCCTCCACAAGCCCAGCAACTTATTTTTTGTTGTTTTTTTTCAAGGATGAATATTTTTTTTATTTTTTAATATATTTTATCGATTATACCATTACAGTTGTTCTATCCCTCCCCCTTCATTCCCCTCCACCCGCACACTCCCTCCCCCACCATTCTCCCCCCCTTAGTTTATGACCACGTGTCTCAAGTTCTTTAGATTCTCTATTTCCCCCACTATTCTTGCCCTCCCCCTTATCTATTTTCTACCTACCCTCTATGCTATTTTCTGTACCTTCTCCCCATTTCTCCTCCTCCCACTCCCCTGTTGTTAACCCTCCATGCGTTCTTCATTTCTATGCTTCCACTCCTGATCTAGCTGTCCTCTAGGTTTGCTTTTGTTTTAGGTGTGGTTGTTAATAACTGTGAGTTTGCTGTCCTTTCACTGCTCATATTTTTCATCTTCTTTTTCTTATAAAAGTCCCTTTAGCATTTCATATAATAAGGGCTTGGTGATGATGAACTCCTTGAACTTGACCTTATCTGAGAAGCACTTTACCTGTCCTTCCATTCTAAATGAATGTTTTTGATGGATAAAACAATCTTGGCTGTAGGTCTTTGGATTTCATGACTTGGAATACTTCTTTCCAGCCCCTTCTTGCCTGGAAGGCCTCTTTTGGGAAATCCGCTGACAATCTGATGGGTACTCCTTTGTAGGTGACTGTCCCCTTATCTCTTGCTGCTTCTAGGATTCTCTGCTTCATTTTAATCTTGGCTAATGTCATTATGATGTGCCTTGGTGTGTTCCTTCTTGGGTCCAACTTCTTTGGGACTCTCTGAGTTTCCTGGATTTCCTGGAAGTCTATTTCCTTTGCCACACTGGGGAAGTTCTCCTTTATTATTTGTTCAAATAAGTTTTCCACTCGTGGCTGTGTCTTTCCCTGTTCTGGTACCCCTATAATCCGGATGTTGGAACGTTTAAAGATGTCCTGGAGGTTCCTAAGCCTCTCCTCATTTTTTTGAATTCTCATTTCTTCATTCCTTTTCTTCCTTCTGGTCCATTCCATTGATTTGAGTCCCAGTTTCCTTTCCATCGCTATTGGTTTCCTGTGCATCTCCCTTCATTTCAATTAGTTTAGCCTTCATGTGTTCCTCTAATTTGTGACCATAATCTACCAGTTCTGTGAGCATCCTCATAAACAGTGTCTTGAATTGTGCTTCTGAGAGGCTGGCAATTTCTTGGTCGCTAAGAGGTATTGGCTCTGGGACTTTGAGTTCTTCTTGAGCCATCTTTTCGACTGTTTGTGCCTGTTACCCTTAGTAGGATCTTAGCCCTAGGCCTTCACCAGAGCAGGGCAACTAAGTCACCCGGTTATGACGTTGTATGTGGGGGTGGGTTCACAGAGGAGCAATGGCAATCCGTCTGCTGCCTCCCACTGCTGCCACCGTCACTGGGGCCCTCGCACTTTGTCCCACTGCATATGAGTGTGCCACCGCCGTCAGCCCTCGACCCCTGGGGCCTGCGTGGTCCATCTCACTGTGCCCGAATGTGCGACTGTGGTCAGTCTGCCCTGCACCCCGACTGAGTCCAGGCCACTTGGGCGCCTAGGTCCGGGATCTGTCCTGCCTGACCCTGCTCCGCTGCTGGCTCCGCCCCTCTTACCGTCTGGGTTAAATGGTTAGTGGTTGTCAGACTTCCGTATAATTCAATTTTCTATTTTTTTTGGCTGTCTTTGTTCTCCAAATCTTTGTGGTACTCAAACTTGGTTGTGGGAGAAGGCACAGTGTTTCCACCTATGCCTCCATCTTGGCGGAAGTCCCACAAGCCCAGCAACTTGAAGGACATTCCTTGGCCTTGGAAACCCAGTTCCCCTCATCAACTGTGCGCTCGCCACCCCCGCGCACACAGATGTCCACAAGGTATGCATCCAGGTGTCTGCGTCAATAGTGAGCAGCGACGACACAATACACAGGCAATTGCAAGACTGTGCAAAAAAGAAATGCATTGCTTGTGAGAAAAGGAAACTAAAATACCGGATGATCTCAAAAGGCTCTTATTCCCCCTTGTGCCTGTTTCAAGCCTAGGCATTATCTCTGTATTTTGCCTAGCAACTGGTGAGAATGGGGCGCTCGGGGATGCCATTGGCTGGACGGCCCGCCTCCGACCAATCCTGAACTCCCAACGGTCACTGGAAATCTTGGGACCCTGGTCACAGGAGGCACAGGTCCCAAGCATCACGCAGGCACGACTGGGAGAAGAGGAAACTTTCCTTCGTGCTCTGCACCATTGGGTCTCCAGTTGTGACTGTACCGAAGGGCCGGTTAGGGAAGGACAACCGCAGGTCACCGTCTGAGCATCGCTGGAGGAAAGGAGACCCGGGAGTGAACTCTGGCAGGTGGGACAGAAGGGCGCTGAGCTTTGAGCTCAGGGTGGGGGCGGGGACCGGACCTGGTGCGGGGTCCCGGCAGAGGGGCTTCCTAGGGGATCTGCACCTGACCTCACCTGGGGTGGCAGAGGGGATGGGAGGAGGAGGAGGAGGAGGAGGAGGAGGGTGCGGAAGGATATCAGGTGACAGCAGCAAGGCCTGAAGTCTGACCCCAGGAGCTAGCGGAGCAGGGTGGATCTTCGTTCTCTGGCACATTCATGGGACGTGCAGGAGTCAGCCTGCAGGGAGACGCGCGAACCCGAGCAGACAGGTGGTGCTATTACAGCAGCAGCCGGCACAGGGACGTTCGCCTAGGTCGGGACTGTGGCGCCAAGCCGCTCTGCCATTCTCCACGTCTGCGCCCCCAGGCCTGCGGTCCGTCCCCCAGCCCCTGCCCTGTGACTGGTCCTTGGCGCTATGGAGCCAGCTGCTTCCCTGCGCGCCCCCCTGCCTCGCCCGCTGCTCTTCCTCCCCATCCTCGGCTTGTCTGCGCTGGTCTCAGGTAGGGGGCGCCCCGACTCCCGTTGACTTGGGAGGAAAACTCCACACCCCTCAGTGCCCGGTGCTCGCTCCTCCTCATTCCGCAGGAGTTCGCTCAGATCAAACCAGCCTCACCCAACACAAAGGCTGGAAACCCAAAATGACCAGAACACCATCGTTCAAGTTTTTCATTAATGTCAACGATTAATGAGGCATTGAACACTTTTTTAAGTGTCCCACTGTCTCTGTGTGTCTTACCTGGACCACACGTGTCAGTGGGGACGAGCTGGTGGCTGCCTGTTGGGCAGCTCCAGGTTGAGCTGCGCTCCCGGTGCCCAGCTGGCCTGGGGAACAGGAGGAAACCTCTGTGCGCCCAGGGTCTGCAGGGCTCAGGGTCTGCTCCTCTGTGCGCTGCTCTGGCGGCGCTGGCAGCCTCAGTAGATACGCATGAGGCATCTCTTGCTCTGACCAGCCACAGCCGGGCCCCACAATCCACAATCCTGAGCCCAGGAACCCCTGGCCTGTCCCCTGGAATATGGCCACTTCCCTTCCTGCCTTAGGTGTCAGTGCCTGCCTGATTCTGCCGCTTTGTTGAACAGCCCAGTTTTCGGTCGAGTGTCCAGCTGAGCCCATCCTGGCCATGGTGGGAGAAGACACCGTGTTAAGCTGCCACCTGTCCCCTGAGAAAAGTGCCGTGGACATGGAGGTGCGCTGGTTCCGGTCTCAGTTCTCGCCCGCCGTGCTGGTGTACAAGGGCCAGCGCGAGAGGACAGATGAGCAGATGCAGCAGTACCGAGGACGGACAACCTTTGTGACCGAAGACATTCACAAAGGGAAGGTGGCCCTGGTCATTCACAATGTCACGGCCCATGACAACGGCATCTACCGCTGTTATTTCCAACAAGGCAGGTCTTACGACGAGGCCACCATGCGCCTGGTGGTGGCAGGTGAGATGTTTCTCTTCGCTTGGTAGCTTTTTCAGTGTGTGACCCTTGGGGATAGTTTCTCTCTGCACGTCAGGGCCCCCACAGACCAGCAGGCTTTGTCTAGCATCCCCTCCACCCTGGCAGGATGGCTCCCTCTGCACATGGGCCAAGTGAGTGGGTGCGTCCCACTGAGCTGTGGGCATCCAGTCTTGAGAAGCACAGTGATCTCAGTGGGGACGTGAGCAGGGGAGGAGGTGGAACCCCATGAGTGCACCCCTGCTGCTTCTCAGAGATCTCTAAGGCTCCTTGCCAGTAACATGTGTTGGAACTAGACATTTTAGACTATTTGTCTGTTTCCAGGTATAGGGTCAAAGCCCCTCATTGAGATAAAGGGCCACGAGGATTGGGGCGTCTGGCTGGAGTGCACCTCCACAGGGTGGTACCCCGAGCCTCACGCAGTGTGGAGGCACCCCTATGGTGAGATCATGCCCGCCCTGGTGCAAGCTTCCACCGAGGACACAGACGGACTCTACAGGGTCACCATGACCGTGATTACTGAGGACAGCTCTGTGAGGAATGCAATCTGTTCTGTCAACAACACCCTGCTGGGCCAGGAGAGGGACACTGTGATCTTCATTCCAGGTTAGTTCCCTGCCCTCTGGGGGGCTATCCCTAGGAGGTAGGACCCTCAGCAGACACTTGGAGCCTGAGTGGAGCTAGGGGAGGGGCAGGGCTGGGAGGGTCCTGGGCCCTGAGGAGCTCAGGCTGCAGCTGAGCTGAGGCCTCTCCCCTCCTCACAGGGAGCATCAGTCTCCTGTCCCAGGAGGCGGAGCCTCATCTCTGAGGGCAAATCTGATCCTTTGTCCCTGTTGTGGCTCTGATGCTGCAGCTAAGTCTGTGTGTTCAGAGCAGTCACACACCTGGAGAGTGGTGGGGGCAGGGGGCTGTCTGCACCTGGTGGTGCTGATGCTGAGGCCTCCCCTCCTGCCCGTGGGGTTTTCCAAAGATGGAACTGGGACAGTCAGAGTCTATATTCATAAAGTCACTCAACAAACACTTAGCAAGGATCACATATGTTGTAGGCTCAGTTCTAGAAACAGGAGATAAATCAGGGAACACAATGCAGGAACATCCCTACTGTCAAGGGGCTCATATTGTAGAGAAGCAGACAGTAGTTTATAAAACACTTAACTAGTTGAGCAGAATAATTAAAGTATTGTATCAGATGGTAAGACCTGCTGTAGAACAGTTAATCAGGGGAGAGTGTCTACCGGGCGAGAGGCGGGGAGCTGTGGTGTAACCAGAAAGGTGAGGGAGCTTCTTTGAAAGGTGGCAGCAGGGCAAGTGAGGGAGGGGCAGTGAGGGAGCAGGAGGGGCAGGTGCCCAGGGCCTGAGGCCACAGGGCGTCTGGCAGTTTCCAGGGACCCACAGGCAGGTGTGGGTGGAAGGACTGAGTGCAGGGAGAATCCCAGGAGGGGAGTGCAGACCTGGACTGGGTCCAGAGCATCGGGGCAAAGCAGGTCACAGGGCTGAGTCTCAGTGAGACAGGAGCCATGGCTGGGATTGGAGCAGAAGCAGGGAGGAGGGTGTTGCAGTGACCAGGCCACAGTGATGGCGGCTCAGCTGGGACAGTGACAGTTGCTGGTTTTCATTCACCTGGTCCTTCCAATGGTGACTGCAGGTGCTTCTGCTCCTCTGTCTCCTCAGCCCTGTCAGGTGACAAAACCAGAACTGTTCAGTGTCCCGCTGACATCCTTTGTTTAAGGGAAAGCCACCCATGGGCTGGGGGCTGCAGGGCCTCAGGAGGAGGGCAGCCTCTCCCTGAGATGTGGGGCTAGAGGAAGGGCGTTGGAGGCAGAAAGGGGCAGGACTGTCCCAGGAGGAACACACAGGGTCTGGTTGAAACGTGGAACGAAGGAGCTCCGAGGAGAGGCCCTCAGAGGACGTGGCATCACACCGAGGTAAAGCGACAGAGGGCCTCCCGCAGGCAGACAAGTGGAATTTCTGTCGTCCCTGCGTTTGGCGCAAGAACAGGGGACTGACCCTGCCTCTGCCTTCACTCGAAGCGAGCAGAATCCCCGAGTCTCTGGGGAAGCCCTGTGAGGACCAGGCAGAGAAAGCACTGAGCTTCCACAAGCCGGGAACCAAGCGCCAAAGAAGGCGGGCAACCCCCTCCCCACCCTCCACCATCGCCTAAACGCGGGCAGGGGCTGGAACCTGCCCACTGGGACCCAGGGCTCAGGCTTCCAGCCTCGGGAACAGAGACCAGGATACTCTGCAGTTTACGACGCCCTGGGTGGCGCGCGGTGCAGCCAGGCCCAGGGGGCGAAGGTGCAGCTGCCCCTCGTGTTCACGGACGTGCGCTTCCTTGTGAGCTGTACTCACGGATGGGGGAGGGGCACGCAGAACGTTAACCTGATGCTCATCCCTCCGCACCAGAGAACTGCTGCCTCCTGCCCAGTTAAGGGCTCCTTGCCGCATTGATATGAAGGGGAATACGCGGATTTTGAGCTTTCAGAATTGTTTTTAGAACTCCATGGCAAAAACTAGAATTTGAAGTTCAATCTTTGCGTTTCAGAGTCGGTCCCTTGGAGGAAGAGAGCAGAGCCCCGCAGGCCTGGGGGCGCCGCCTTCCTGTTGACTCACAGTCGTCTGGGAGCAGTGCCGCCTGCGGGGCCTGGGCCACTGGTGGGCAGGACAGCAACACACTAAGTAGTGACCGAAGTGTATGGAGACACTCGGCCTGAACTAGGAGACCGTATAGTATATATCAGTCTGAGTGTGTGTCCTCAGTGACGACATAAAATGCATTTCATACTGTGGGTCCCAGTACAAAGAAAAAAGGAGATTTGAAGCAATATCTGAGGAAGCTGCAGGGACCTGGAGGGACCTGGCTGTGGAGGGAGTGGGCAGGTGGTTCCCAGGTCAGGAACTGCAGTGAAGCGCCGCGACCACTAGGGGGCGGAGGAGCCTCAAGATCCCCCTCTGAGAAGTTAGAGGTACCTGGGGCGGGAGGAGGTTCTGGGGGACTATGATCCCATGAAAAGGGGACTGGGGAGAACAGGGGACACGGATGGAGCACGTGTCCTGTAGCCCTCGAATGGAGAGACCTACGGAGCTGACTGGACCCGACCTGCAGGCCCCCATTAGCTAGGCCCCAGCGCGCCCCCCCGCCCTACCTGCACCCTGTGGGCTGCAGACCCACCACAGAGAAAAGAAATGTCCTTAGAATCCCCTGAGATTTCGCCGTTTGCTTTATGACACGAGTGCACCAGCCACTTACCTAATACACATGCGCCCAGTGCACGGTTAGGATTAGTACAGTTATTTTCCTCCAGTGATGGTAACTCCTGGCCACTGATTACTTGGGGGTCGATGCGGGCTGGTCCCTGGATCCCAGCAGCTGACTCTTCTTGCTGAGCCCTAAGGTAGAAGTGGGGGGGGGTGGCGGGGGGAGGACTGGAGGAGGAAGGGCTCCCGCTGCTCCTCCCCAGGGAAGGTGTTGGGAACAGGGTGAGCTCTGGGGCTTGACTTGGATGAAGGGCCCCAGAGCTGGGAAGACCCCCCTGCGCTGGAAAATGTGTTTCCAACTGCGGACTTCGCCTGGAGTCTATGAAGTGAGCAGATGGCGTTATATTCCGCAGTGGAAATAACAGACTTCAAATGCAGTGGAACCGAATGGATCCAGTGAGTTCTAGGAGAAACAGCGCTGGTGATTTCTCTGTGTGTGTCTTTATCTGTTTCTCTTTATTTAACCAGAGGCTTGGGCAGCAGCCTGTGTCACTCACTCTATTTCCCCAAGTTGGCAAAGGTGACAGAGGCCCAGACTTGCCTGCAGATAGGGTGAGATGCTCAGCAGGCCCTGGGCACCTGAAACTGAGGGCACTTGCCACAAATGGCCTCAGGCGCCGTCTAATCACCAAACTCACAGACTCGGATTGGAAGGCAGGTGCTTCTTATGGAGGGCCTTGGCCAGCCTTTACCGGTGCCCTGACTCAGTGACACATTGCCATCCCTGCAGCTGAGACGGACATCTCTGGAGGACGTCCGACCTTGGCTGACAAGATGGCACCACCCACACTCCTCACCCCCCACCCCCGTCACACATGAAGCAGAAGAGACTATCTGCAATGCACGGGTACAATTTGCATCTTTCCCTGCATGTTGGCCCATTTCAAACACGTTTCCCTCCCAGCGCCACACACAAGTCTGGGGGAGAACTGCGCCTGGGACCCTCGATCCTGGGCAATTCTGAAGAGGTGAGAAACCACCACCACACGAGCTCCCTTCCAGGTTGGGAACCAGGCTGCTCCTCTGTGTCTGAGTGACCGGGGTGCTCCCAACAAGCCTGGAATGTGTCCCTGTGCTGCTACCATTTCCAGCAGCAAATAGTTTGGTGGATGAAGTGTGTCGGTGAGGAAGCAGGGAGCTCCTCCCCACTCTGAAGCTGCGGCCTGACCTTGGCAGGAAAGTCACGTCCTGCTCCCTGTGGGGTTGGCTTGGAGGGACTCGCCTGTCATCCCAGCCTGTCACCAGGCAGGGAGAGTTGATTACAGTCTTGCTTCCCTGTCCTGGAGGGCCCACACACTTATTTAATTTCTGAAATCAGCCACATGTCTTCCCTCAGCTTCCTGCAGGCAGCACATGGTCATGGCCAGTTCAACAGCAGCCGCCATCCCAGACTGGGGGGCAGAGACGGAATCTGCCCCGGGCCAATCAGCCCCACTGTGACAGAGCAGCGACATGAGAACAGGGCTGGGGGACCGTCCTGGGGCCCGGGGGGTGGCTAGAACGTCTGCCCCGTTGTGCCGGGACCTCTACCGCGGGTGGGGTGGGGCGAGATGAGGGAGTTTCATGTGGACTGGCGGGGAAAGGGGGTGGCAGCTCCCCTGGAGGATGTGACCTCCCAGACTTGGGCAGGCGTGAGGTGTGGTACCCCAGAATGCTTATCTTGCTCCAGACCCCGGGTGTTCATCCTGGCGTGAAACAGATACGTGACAGGAGGCAGTTCGTGAACGTTGACACAGTTCCCCAGAGGTTCTGGGGGGCTCTTCTTGAGGCACCGGGGACCCCCTCCTCTTCCCCCTTCTACACCTTGGGGAGAAAAGACAGTTTTAAAGGCTTCCCGTTCCAGACAGTGGAAACCATACATAGAATCTCAAGGGCTTCCCCCGTCCTGGGCTGGCCCGGTGTTTCTTGTGATGTTCAAAACTCCTGGCGTGACTCTTGGACCAGGCTCGGGACGGCTGAGTCGGTGGGTGAGACGTGTCTCCCTCCTCCTCCCTGCCTTGGTTGGCTCTCTTTCCTATCTGACAACATCAGCAGAGAGTCAAGAACTTCTGCCATGAGAGGCCAGGACAGGGACGAAAGGGGCCTGAGTAGGTGCTTGTCCTGTGTTGGGCTGTTGGGGACCAGCCCTTGCAGGGGGCCTTGACCCTTGGAGGAGGGGCCAGGGACCTGGGTCACACTGTCCATGGGATTGGGGATGACCACACATTCAGGAGCCAGGGATACCCACGTAAACACAATCCACTGACCATCTCGAACATACGACTGAAAGTGCCTCCTACATCCATACGTTAAGCACAGCTTGGGTGCCTCGTGCATTTCAGAACTGAGTTCCTCGTGACAGGTGTGTGCACGTTCCCAGGGCAAGGTGTATGATGCCACAACTCAGTTTGAAAGGCTCCAGGCAAGTAGCTAAGCATAGGGGCATCAAGAGAAAGTAAGCATGTATTATAAAATGTTCATTGTAGATAATAACATAAGCATGTGTGATGAAATGTGCACTGCAGACCCTCAACAGTAGGTGTGCAGAGGCCTGGATACAGACGACAGACTGACAGCTGTCAGAGGGGTGGGGGTGGGGGACTGAGTGGAAGAAGGGGAAGGCATTAGCCAGGAAACACGGACAAGGAGGGGGAAGACCCAGAGAAGGAGGAATGTATTTGTACCAAATGTGTGTTTATTCCTACTTCTTTCAGCTGTCACCTTGGAAGCCTCCCCACCGGATGCAGCACACCTGTGGAGACGTCGTTTCCACTGGGCAAAACAGGGTTTGCCTTTGTGGATTCTGATGCTCTCGGCGCTTCTGCCCCCTGTCTCTCGCCTCTTCCACATGACAAGAACATTTCCTTTGAGGACTTTTTTTGTCCAAGGACACAGAACATGTCCCTTGGGGCTGGATCTGGTGAATGGGGAGGGGGCAACACAGGAACATGCTGCTTCGGGGCAAACACTGTTGAGCACGGGGCTGTGGGCAGGTGGGCTCGGGAATCGCCCCTCCCAAGACGGGCAGGTGCATTGAAAGCGCCCTCAGAAAAGTTCGCTGCAGGTGAATGCAGCCTCTCCGACGCCGCCAGCTGGTGCCCACATCCTGAAGGACTCTCAGGGCACTCGCCTGGAGGGGGGGCCTGGACCCCAAGAGGCCTGCCCTCCAGAACATGCTTCCAGGTTGTGTGGGGTGTGGGCCCTTGTATCCTTACCACGTAGACACAGAACCCAGTGTGGTGATGGAGGAGAAGGGAATGTGGGTGCGCAGTGGTGGGGACAGGAGCAGAAATGGGGAGACACTTTGGGGGGTGGGGTACAGAACGCCATGTGCAGAGAATGTTTTATGGGGTGTATGGTTTGGGAAACCTGTATCGCCCCAATCGATTCAAGTTAAAGTCATAGAAAATTATTTAAAAAAGAAAATAATACAAATGAGCAGTAGGTATATTCAGTGTTCCTTGAAACATTCTCTCAACTCTGCTATCTGAACTTTGTAATCTCCCTGCCACACTGCTCACAGAGGGAGCTGGGGCGGGAAGAACCATGTTCTGCTGCTGATAACAGAGACCAGAGGTGCCAGGGGCTTCAGCTAAACAGGGCTCCTGGTCCTTTCAGGTGAGATGACTCCCCGGAGGCGGCGGTCCAGAGCTGGTCTGAGAGCTCAAAGAGGCATCTGCGCCCCAGCCTCCTTCTGTCTCCCTTCTCTGCCCTCTCAGTGTGTGGCTTCAATCCCCAGGGTACCACGTGGTGACAAGGTGGCTGCTGAGCTCCAACTCCAGAGATGGTGTCCACCCACGAGGACAAAGGAAGTGGGAGGAGTGTGGGTCTCTCTAGACAAACACAACCCCAAACACTTGCACCTGCTCACCATTGGCCCAAACTCAGTCCCTCAGCCTCTCTCATCAACAAGGGCGTGGGTACATGCAGCACCTCTCCCCCCAGAAATCGGGTTCGTTCACCAAGAAGAAGCAGGGGACAGATGCGGCACAAGGGAGCAGCCACCTCCCCCCCAGAGCCTACATTCCTGCCCCCACAGGGCCTCACGGCCCGTCCTCCACATCACTCTCAGGCCCTGGGAGCTCGACTTACCACCTCGACACCTAATCACAGTGTCTCTGGAGGCCCCAGACCACAGGCAGACCCTGCTGGTCCCCAAGTTCCCCAACAGACACATACACATCCTCTCCTGTCCGACCTCAGAGAACACAGGTCCTGCACCAGAGCGGAAGCCAGCACACCCCGAAACCCAAGTGCAGCTCAGATGAGGCTCAGAGGACCCGGGGACCTTCTCAGCAACGCCCCACGGGAACCTTCTCTGACAAACATGGAACCTACCCATCGGTCCCTGACATGACTGCCCGTGGGAACGGGAAAGTGATGCTGCTTGGAAAGGATCTGAGAACCGAGTGTCCCAGGAGCCAGGGCGGGTGTTGTGGGTCTGTGCCCTCTCTGTCCCGGCTTCACTGGGCTCTGCTGTCAAAGTCGTTAGCAAACCACCACAGTGACCCTTTAATGGCTGCAGCCCTTCCTCTGCTCACACATTGTCATGGGCTGATTTCTCCAGGTTCCTCTACTGAACACAGTGTGATACAAATGACACAAAGCAGGTGTGCATAGTGAGACACTGCTCACACACACCCACACCCAGGAGTGATTCACACATGTGAGCACACAGAGAGATGCAGAGGGTGGGAGTCAGGGCTGGCCCTGGTCTGCCCCGCCCCATCCAACTCGGGGTCCCAGTGCATGCCAACCTTGCCGGCTGGTTTCTGCCCAGCAACTGATGAGACCCAGGCTCCGAGCCAATAAGAACACAAGGGCTTTGACAGAAGGGCTTAGCTCTGTTCCCCTTGGTGAGCATGCTTTATTCTCCCCCACACTTTCTTCCAGGTCAGAGACTCAACTCTAGTGGAGAACTATTGAGTGCCATTGCTCTGAGATTTTCCACTGGACAGTGAAGGTTAATTGCAGGGAGTTGGTGAGAGCCAGGGCCCCAGGGCCCCTTGAGAGAGAGGCTGAGAAGCTGGGGGAGCCTGCAGGGTGTCCCTCACCAAGAGAAGGAGTGTGGTGCTGTGAGGCTGCAGGTGAGGACACAGGGAGAGCGTGGAGCAGGGCAGGTAAGGTCTGAACTGGGAAACCTGGGGAGGGAGACAACGGGAACCAGGGAGCTGGACCCCTGCCCGTCCCTAGGAACTTCCTGTGGTCAAAGAGGAGCAAGGCCCCTCACGGTGTCTCCTGCTCGTCTCTGGGAAATGAGACCTTGACACCAAGCCCAGGACTGGCTGCCTGCTGGAAGGAAAGTAGGTCCATTTGAGGGCCTGCAGCTCGAGATGATGGGGGGGCTCAGCTCAAAGACCCTTTGAATAACTGGGCACAAGCAGGGGGTTTGTAAGGAGGGAGAAGGAAGAAAAAATACACAACAAAGACACAGAAAGGACGGTGTTGAGAGTTCTGTGTCGAGGGGACAATGGGCAGGCAACAGTCTATTCAGGGGACTGGTCGAGGTCAGCAAATCCCCCAGAGCTGAATGTCTGAGGGTGGACTGAGCTTCTTCTGAAGTGAATGCCTAGAATTCTTAAGCAAACCAGCTGTTTATCTGCAGTCCCATAGTGTTGTGGTGGCCAAAAGTTTGTTTGTTTGTTTGGTGAACATGTTGTTAAGTCAATTACTAGTGAGGATGAAAATGGTTTTATTTTTACTCAAAATGGAGTGAACCCCTTGACCGACCCTACAGTGAGCATGGCGTCCCTCACAGACACAGTGGTGAAGGAGTGGTGTGGTGGATGTAAGGTGTGAGTCTTAAATGGTCATATGTGAGACCCGGCTTGTTTGGCCAGTGGGTTGGGGCATCACCCCATACAGGGAAAGGGGGTGCCTTGGATTCCTGTTCAGAACACAAACCCAGATTGTTGCTTCAATTATTAGATGGTTGTGGGGGACCCTAGGGGAGGCAACTAAGAGAGGTTTCTCTCTCTCTCTCCCCCTCCCTCCGTCCCTCCCTGTTATAATGTTACATTATGTATCCTTCCAACCCAGGAGCACAGTGTATCCTTCGTTCATTTGTGTCCTTGTCAATTTCTCTCCTCCTTGTCTAATCGTTTTCAGGGTAGAGCACTTTCAACTCGTTGGTTGAATTCATCCCTAGACATATTATGCTTTTTGATGAAACAGGAAGTGGAATGTATAGTTTTTTCCTTCGGATTATTCAGTGTTGCTGTTAGAAGTGTAGCAGCTGTCGGGGTTTGTGTCCTGCGATGTCACTGAGTTCATTTAGCAGTTCTGGTCTATTATCTTTTTGGGTGGGTCCTCAGGGTTTTCTAGACATTGTGTCATGTGATCTGCATGCAGTGAGAGTTTAACTTTCACCTCTCTGGTTCATATGCCTTTGGTTTCTTTGTCTTGTCTGACTGCTGGCTACACCCCCAGGACTGTACTGAAGGGAAGTGGCCAGGAGCAGAGTGAGGGGTAGGGTGGTGCTGGTGCTGTGGGAAGCACAGCCTGCAGGGGGCAGTATTGGGAGCGGGCACTAGGAGCAGAGGGTCCTGTGATCCTCAGAGGGTGATGCTGGGGGCGGGCACCTGGGTGTGGCAGAGAAGTGTGGGCACAGGAGGGCCCTTCCCTCCCTGATGGAGAGGGCTAAGGGATGTGCAGTACTGTTCCACGTTCACGAGTGATTTCCATGTGGGACCCAAGGTGCAGAGACTCTCCAGTCAGCAGGGATCAGGGTGGCGCCCCTGGTTGGTCCTGGGGTGGCCAGTTCTCCATGGGGATTTCTCCACCTTCTTCCAGGTCGTCATTGCTACCTAGTCCTTGCTGGCATCTCCCTCAGCACAGCAGGGAACCATGGCGCACCCTCTGCCTGCCCTCCCTGTCTGCCTGGCCCTGGTCCACCTGCTCAGCCCCTGCTCAGGTAGGACCTGCTCTGTGTGTCTGTGCATCTGAAGCCTTTACCTTTGGGCCCAGTCAGAACCCTGGCCCCCCATCCCCCAAGGCCTGTCCAGATGCACCTGAGTGAGGACCCAGGTCCCCTGTAGATGTCTCTCACTTTGCCCTCCCTACCTGGGTAACCCCTAGCCCTCTGGTCCCATCTGCCTCTGACACAGCCCCCCTTCTGATGAGCAGCTCAGTTTGCTGTGGTTGGACCCCAAGAGCGCATCCTGGCCATGGTGGGTGAAGACGCTGAGCTGCCCTGTGTCCTGTCCCCAAACATGAGTGCCGAGCACATGGAGCTGAAGTGGGAGAGATCCAGCCCCAGACAGGTAGTGCACAGGTACGCACCTGGGCAGGAAGACACCCCAGCAGCAGAATATGAAGGGAGAACTTCGATTTTAAGAGAGGACATCACTGTGGGGAAGGCTGCTCTGCAGATTCGAGACCTCAGAGCCTCTGATGGAGGAACCTACCTGTGTTATTTCCAAGATGGAGATTTCTCTGCAGGAGCCCAGGTGGAGCTGAAGGTTGCAGGTGAGTCAGGTGTGATCTGTGCTCTTTTCCTGTGACGTTGGGGACAGAAGCTCCAAGGCCACCTTAGAGCCCTTTCCGCTCCTCACCAGCACCTGCCCCCTCTGCCTCCATCCCTGCTCCTCTGAGGCCAGAGACAGGCCCAGGTTGTCCCCCAGGAAGGGCTCCTCCTGCATCCAGGCAAGAGTCCCTCATGCTGCCCACCAGGTCTCAGCAGGGAAGTGGAGGTGGGGGACGGAAACGAGGATGAGACCCCCCACAGTGGGTGGCACACAGGTGTTTGGGTTCAGTGTGTCCCAGACAGTGGCCATGGGCCCCCAGGTGCCTGCTGCTGTGGGTCCACGGGCTGACCTGCCAGGACAACACCTATGGTGCCCACATCCTCCAACCAAAGGCCCCGGGATCACACGTGCAGTTGAACAGGGTGTGTCCAGCCCTGGAGCAGTGAGGGGGGATGCACAGGTGAGGAAACCGGGGTATCTCAGAGAGAGGGTGTCAGGGAGGAGTTGGTGTGTCTTTGGGCTGTTAGGGGGTTGGGGGATGGGGCAGCAGGGCTTTGCTCTGGGTTGGATGCTGTCAGGGTGGTGCAGGGGTGTCATTGGTCACTCACAGCCAGGACAGGGGAGGTTGGTCACTGCTGTGGTCTGCACACTGTTTGTGTTTCCTCTGTATCAGACCCGACTGCTGAGTGGTCTTGACTTTGTCCTGACCCATCCAGTGACAAAGTGACCTTGTCCGAGTGCAGCCCAGGAGAGTGCTCCTGTCCCGGTGTCAGGGCTGCACTTCACTTTCTCCATGTGGCTTCTGTCTTGGATGATGCATTCGGAGCCCAGCAGGTGGTGGGAGGTGGGGGTTTTGGCTGTGTCCCTGCAGGGCCTCCTGAGCCAGACACTGTCCCTCCTGGGGACCACAGCTCCTCGTAGGAAGTCCCTGCCTGAGAGAATCTGTTCTTTCAGGGTTTAACAGGCTTCCCCCACCCCCAGCCCTTGGGTGCTGAGGTCTGGGAACAGGCAGCAGCAGCTCTGCTGTTCCAGGCCCTGGGTCAGCTCTGTTCTTTGAAAAGGTCATCTCCTTCTCACAAACACGTCACAGCAACTTCCCTGGGTTGAGAGGCCCAGACAAGCTGCTGACAACAGTAGCATTAATTACAGCCAGACTTCACCGAGGGGCCTTCCATGCAAGGCACAGCTTGGGGACAGCAAGCCTAGTGCATATCTACCCCCACAGGACAGGCCTGAGGCTCACACAGGACAGGCGGGAAGGATAAGGGCACCAGGGCGGGAGCCCTGTCAGATAAGCAGGAACCACCTCCACATTTGCCCAGATTTGGGGGGAGTCTGGTCCTGGGAGCAGCATGTCTGAGCCATGGGGGAGGGGAGGGTCCAGCAGTCTCTAAGGGATTTAGGGGAAGCCATGTCTGCTCTGGCCCAGATCCCCCTGGATCCACCCTGAGGGTCCAGCCATGGTCAGGCAGTGGTCACTGGGTGGGTCCGTCTCTCCTGCACAGCTCCCTCTGGGAACAGCTCCTGGTGAATCCCTGCTGGTCTCATCCAGGGTGGTGTGCCCCTCCCTCTGTGGAGACCCTCACCAGTGCAGAGGGCTCCCCCTGATTCAGGCTCACTGTCCCTCCCCAGCCCTGGGCTCTGGTCCCCACATTGAAATTAAGGGCTATGAGGCTGGAGGGATCCGTCCGGAGAGCAGGTCTGACAGCTAGTACCCGCAACTCCAAATCCAGTGGAGAGACTCCAGGGGACACAGCTTGCCTGCTGAGGCAGAGCCTGAGGCTGCAGACCCCCAGGGCCTTTATGCAGCCTCAGTCTCTGTGATCCTGGGAGGCAGCTCTGGGGAGGGGATCTCCTGTGTCATCAGAAGCCCCCTGCTGGGCCAGGAAAGGTCAGCCATGCTTTCCATTGCAGGTGAGTGCCCTACCCACTGCCCTGGGCTCCCTGGTGTCTGCTGGGGGAAGGCAGGGTTGTCTGCTGCTGACCTGGGTCTTTGCAGGGAACAGAAGGGACAGAGCAGGGACCTGCTGCCCCTTCCCAATGAAGGTGTTCATGTCTCAGACAGCTTCTGAGCACTTTCTGGGTACCCCACACACAGTGCCAGGTAACAGGAGCTGGGATGAATGGGCAAGATGAGCAAAGACATCACAAAAGGAGAAAAATATGTACCAGTCAAATCTTAAAAAAAGGGCTAATCTCCTTAAAGTCTAAAACAACCCCGTAGAGAAATGAGCAAAGAAGATGAATCATCAGTTCAGAGAAAGAAATGCCTCTTCAGAGAAGGAGAAAATGCAGAATCTCACTGAGACTGGCTATACCCTGATGGCAGGGTGGTGGGGAGAGAGTTGCTCTTAGATGTATGTTCTTGTTATTCGGTATATTTTTGGAATATATTTTAACAACTCTCTGGGGTGATAGAGCATTTGTTACTCAACATACTTGATTGTTGGTCCAAACCCCAGCTTCTGGAGTCTGGCAGATCAGCTTGTATTTGTGTGGAACAACCCACGTAAAAGGTTATTTCCTGCACCACGAATCATTTTCACAAAGAGTCAGAGACAGTGCGTGTGCCCCCAATGAGAGGTGTGTGTAGTGGGCGCTGCCCTGTGAGTGCAGACGCAGACCTGCTCCCTGTGCTGAGTGGGAAGGTCACTGAGACCCAGGGTGAGAGCAGAGGGAACACGCGGCAGAGCAGCTGGTAGGGAGTGCTGTTTTCGCCATAAATAAGATAATATAAAAATAATGTTGTTAAATTTTAACAGACACTTGTTTGGCACTCATTATGTGTCAGGCACTGTGTAACCATTCATTAAATCTCTTACCAATCCGGACATGGGGAACAGATGTGTAAGTCATTAGTTCAAGGTCACGGAGCTTGTCAGGTGGGTGACCCAGAATTAAAACCCAGGTGGTCCAGTCCCAAAGTTCACAATCTTATTCCCCAGATTGAAATGACTCAAGAGAAGATTGTAAGTGACAGATGGAGGAGCAGTGGAGAGATTTCGATGACTTAGTGTATACTGTTTTTTATATTCAAAATATTGTCATGTGAGAGGCAGTTCCTTCGAGACAATGGTGTTATGTGCCAGTGGAAGTTCTTTGCGCTTTGGGGAGAGAACGATTATTTTCAGTTCCCGGATACCTTGAGACCCAACTTGGCCATCAGCTCAGGCTAACCCTTCGCAGGCCCCTTCTTCTGGGACGCGACGCCCTGGATGGCGGCCTTCGGGGTGACCCTGTTTATTCTGCTCCCGCTCCTGGTGGTAATGGGGTTCTTCCTGTGGCGAAACCAGAAGAAGATCCAGGCCTTGTCTGAGGAGAAGGAGAGCGAACGCGCAGCGAGGGAAGCAGCTCAGGCCGAGAGGGAAGCAGCTGAGATCGAGAAGGAAGCAGCTGAGGCCGAGAAAGAAGCAGCCCAGTGGGAGAAAGAAGCAGCTCAGGCCGAGAAAGAAGCAGCTCAGGCCGAGAAAGAAGCAGCTCATGCCGAGAAAGAAGCAGCTCATGCCGAGAAAGAAGCAGCTCAGGCCGAGAAAGAAGCAGCTCAGGCCGAGAAAGAAGCAGCTCAGGCCGAGAAAGAAGCAGCTCAGGCCGAGAAAGAAGCAGCTCAGGCCGAGAAAGAAGCCGCCCAGGGGGAGAAAGAAGCTGCTCAGGCGGAGAAAGAAGCAGCTCAGGCCGAGAAAGAAGCAGCTCAGGCCGAGAAAGAAGCAGCTCAGGCCGAGAAAGAAGCCACCCAGTGGGAGAAAGAAGCAGCTCAGGCCGAGAAAGAAGCAGCTCAGGCTGAGAAAGAAGCCGCCCAGTGGGAGAAAGAAGCTGCTCAGGCTAAGGAGCAACTGGAGAGAAGCCAGAAAGGTTAGGCCCTGCAGCAAGGTGGTCGCCACCTCCCCACCAGAGCCCCCACCCACCACACAGGTCCTCTTTTTCATTCCCTTAAAGGAATTCCTTTTTCTGCTTATTTCCAGAGAAGCTGCAGGACCAACTCAGTAAGTGACAATCCCCAGCCCACGCGTCCTGGGGTCCCTCCATTACACAAGTCACTGACTCCTCACGTTGTTCCCTGCAGGGTGGAGAAAGATCCCCTACCTACCACGTGAGTGCCCCGACCCCCATCTCAGCCTCTCTGTTTGGATATTCCAGCCCCTTTCCTCCCCCCTAACCTCCCAGGGGAAGACATGAGGACACTGGTGGAGGGACCAGGCAGTGATCTGTCTCAGTAGGGACGGAGCTGGGTCTCTCTCCACCAGGGGGCGCACGCGCAGGGCACCTCAGGAACTAGGACAGGAGAGTGGGCAGTGGAGGTGACTCAGTGTGGGAATCCTGCCCGCCATGATTGGTTGCCAGAATCTGTAGCCCACTGAAAAAAAGGCAGAGGAGAGAAAAGTGTCTTAAAAACAGGAGTGGCCGTGTCAGTCGTCGCAGACTTACCATTATTGCTGGAAAAATGGTATCTGAAATTTTCCATTAAGTGGCCCCGTTGTTTCCAGAAGTAGGCAGGAAACAGTACAGATTGGGGTGAATGAACTCCAGCACACAGGTGCACACGTGTGTCCACAGGGCAGCGTGTGGGAAGGCCCACCCAGGTCCTGGAGAACGTGGTCATCGCTTGCAGGACAGGGTTGGGGTCCTGGTCGCCCAGGGCATGTCTGACCACAGAGAGTCCCAAATCCTCAATATATGAGGTTTACCCTTTTCACGTGAAGGAAGGCTTCTGGTTTGCACAGCAGCGTGGCAGCACCGCTGTCCTTGCATGTTGGGGTCACTACTGGGTAAAATATGGGTGACCGAACACCAACGCTGTGATACTGGGACCGTCCATCTGTCACAAAGATGATCCTCAGTGACTGAGGGCGGTGCGGGGGGAGGGGTGCAGGCTGAACATGCTGGACTCGGGCAGGGTCCGTGAGGGCGCAGGTCCGAGAGGACAGCAGGGGACGCCATCATGCTGGTGACACTGATGTGCAATTTAAAACTTACGCATTGTTGGTTTCTGCAATTTTTACCCACTACTCCTTAACCGTAGTTGACAGAAGGTAACTGAAATTCAGACGCTGCAGCAGGGATGTGAGGTGACTGCTGCACAGACAGGGACAGGACAGCTGTGCGGTGACCCTGGGGCAGCCGAGGAGGGAACAGGCAGAGGGAGAGGTGGGGAGGGTGGGGGGCAAACAGGAAGATGATGGGGGGCACGAGGGACAGAAAGGAACCCACTCAGAAATGACAGTTCAGGTGACTGTCTGTCTCCATTGCAGGTGAGGAACAGGCTCAAGTCTATGCAGGTGAGTGAGTCTGATGCTCTCTGGTTTCCTGGCTCCTGTGTGAGAAGTATTTATAGCCTTTCCCTGCTGGGTGAGGAGTGACCACAGCCAGCTCAGAGGCTCATTTTCTGTGTGTGAACCACGCCCTCCTGTCTGGACACTCAGAGAGGACCTTCCAGATGCAGCGTCGGCTCACCCTGCTGACACACATGCCCACACCTGGGACAGCCAGGTCATGTCCCACAGAGACCCAGTGTGATGGAGGGAAGCCCAGCACTGGGAGAGGTTTTAGCCTGGTCCGCAGAGCTGTGGACGAGGAGAGTGGATGTTGGAGGAGACTGAGGGGAGGAGAGGGAAGAGGCTCAGTGAGGACTGTGAGTGTGGGGAGGACAGAGAGAATGACCTGTCCTTGTCTGTGTCTCCTTCTTTCCAGAGGGGAAGACGGCCCTTTTCCAGCCTGGTGAGTGGATCACTCTGTGTCCATAGGACAGCCCCTGAGGGCCTCTGCTCCCCCTTTTCTCTCCAACTCTTGTCTGGGACAGTTCTGGGGTGTGTCCTGAAGCTGTGGTCTCAATGGTGTGCCCACCTGCTGCCCAGAACCCAGGGACCAGGGACAGTGACTGTCCTGGGGTCTACAGGCCTTTGTGGGAGGAAGAGTCAGGAGGGGCGGGGTTGGAGGGAGGGGCTGCAGGGAGAGGGAGGGGGTGACCTGACCAAGCCCCTCCCCTCTTGTACCCGTGTGTCCTCCAGTTATGGCTAGTTCCAGTCATTCCTGCTCTATGAGGGTTGGGACAAGGACTGAGTGAGGTGATGACTGTGTGTTGGTCAGAACACCCACAGGAAACAGACGGCCTGTTTGAAGAGGGTGTTTGTCTGACAGTAATGACCACAGCGAGGAGAAAATATCTTAAGGACTAAAAGCAATGTGGGTGACTCCTGAGACTCTAACAGACTGTGTGGTGGGCTGATTCACTCTCAGGGGTTCAGGGTCAGAGAGCACAGAGGATCCCGCAACCTGCCCGGATGGTTCACTAACTACACACCCCTCACAGCCCTCCTTCAGACTGTACCTCGGGCATTCGTGACTGATAGGAACAGGGACACAGAATGAGGCAGCACCAGCCACTCCTCCTGGTGGCCTTGTGACAGGTGATCCTTTATAATCCACATGATCACCAGTGTGGAGGTGACCTTGGTGCTCCCGTCACTCTGGCTGTTACTGACAAAAGTGCTCAAGCCTGTGTGTAAGGAACACAAACGATTGTCACCAAGAGGCTTTGGTGAGCTGGCTGAGGACAGTGAAGTGGGTCAGAGGTCACAGCAGGAAGAGGTGAAAGAAACCCATGACACAGAGATGGGGCTGGATGTGTTCACAGTGATGGGCTGGGTGGCATTAAGGAAAACCAACAAGGACACATGATCCCCCAGGGCTCACAGCAGTGGGAGCTGTGACCACCCCTGGGCCAAGGGCAGGGTGACAGGGAGGCCTCACTGGGGCCTGGAGGAGGCAGCTGGGGCTCAGGGAGGGGCCCCTGGGAGGGGGTGCTGTGGTGGAGCATCTCCCTGGGGGCGTGGGGGTCAGCACTGAGCCTCCTCTCCTCCCTCCTTCCCCTGTTCAGCCCGCACCTCCCCTTGGCCAAACCCAACAGTAACCAGAGTCCAGGGACCCAGGGACTCTGTCCATGGAGGACTGACTCCTGGGTCAGAGGGGGTGGGGACAGGGGACAGTGGACCCCAGAGCACATGATGCCCCAGCCTGGTCCTGAGCACAGAGGGTCATGGTGTGTGGCCTCACACCAGGCACTTCCTCCATGGCTTGTCTAGGGCTCAATGTACCACTGATTTGTCTTATTCCACCCCAGAGATTAGGATTTTCAACCCCACAGTACATAGATGAGATTGAGAGTCAAGTTATTCTGTAGCTGGTGTCTGTGGAAAGGGAGACTGTGCAGAAAAGGACGTCACCCAGCTCAGGGGGCAGAGCCAAGGCTGACATTTAATCCTAGAGACTGTGCAGCACAGGTGGGCACGGACATTTTGGGGCCAAACCAGGAAACAGGAAATTGATAGATCCCAACCCTGCTCACCCTCCCCTTCCTCTCCAGTCACAAGACCCTGCAGTTTCTTTGGCCCTCATGGCTGAGGATGACCTTCAGGGTGGGCTGTGGACCCCAGACTGTGGGCTTGGCTCCTATTCAGACCCAAGCTTGAAGGCTGAGGCTCTCATGTCCAGTCACCATGGCCGACCCCATGCCCTTTGAACCTCCTGCAGTGGACCTGTTTCTGGATCCAGACACGGCGCACCCCGCCCTCCTTGTATCTGTGGACAAGAGGAGCCTGCAGCAGGCAGAAGCCTGGCAGAACCTGCCGGAAAAGCCCGAGAGATTTTACGGGAATGAGTGTGTCCTGGGCTGTGAGAGCTTCACTTCGGGAAGACACTTCTGGGAGGTGGAGGTGGGGGACAGGGCACAGTGGCGTGTGGGGGTGTGCAGGGAGAGCGTGAGGAGGAAAGATGGCGATAACATGGCCCCGGCAAATGGATTCTGGACTGTGGGGCTGAATCCCAGGAATGACTACCTGGCTCTCATGGACCTGCCGATGACGCTGACCAATGTGAACCCTCCCAAGAGGGTGGGGGTTTTCCTGGACTATGAGCTGGGGGAGGTCTCGTTCTACAATGCCGACGATGGCTCTCACATCTTCACCTTCCCACCCACCTCCTTCTCTGGGCCTCTGAGGCCTGTTTTTGGGATTTCAACATTTGAGCCCACTCCCTTGACCATTCTCCCAGTATAGAAAGCAGTGAGTGGAACCCTTGTGCCTGACCCAGGGCCTGACCCTTCCCTGGGGACCCCAGTGGACCCAGGCTCAGCTAGTGGGAATGGGGACCCTCAGGCTGAAGAAACATCCCTGCTTCTTGCTGCCGAGGCTGGAGCTGAGGGCCTCCTGAGCTGCCAAACGTCTCAGTAAGAAGGGCCCGAGGACGTAGAGAAGGGGCCAGCGGCCACTTTCTTAACCAGCCTGTGACCTGTAAGCACAGAGCAGACTCAACCTCCTCTGTCACACCTGAAGGGCCTCTGTGAGCTGGACTGTGGGTGGAAGGGGCAGACGGGCGTCAGTGGCATTTTTATCACACGGTGGAAACCATGTCCAGGAAGGGACGCCCACCGCTGATCACCCACTGAGGTTCCGAGGTTCCTGTCACCTGTGGGTCCTGGGAAACGGCCCCTCTTCCTCATCGTCATCACTCTGACTGTTCCCCATGTGTCCCTCCCCCCACATGTGGGTGTCATGTTACACGTGTTAAATAAATTTGTGGATACTCAACACTCCTCCACAGAGCTCTTTCTAGATTTAACCTGCACAATTAACTCGCCAGGTTCACAGTGTAGCTCCTTGGCACTTTGTTGCCAAATCCTGTTGTGTTGGTTGTGCGTTGCTGCTGTGATCAATAACCACAAATCTCATGACCTGACAGGACACACATCTAGGACCTTAGAACTTTGAAGGTCGGAGGTCCAGCATGGCTCTCCCTGGGCAGAAGTCAAGGTGCAGTCAAGGCTGGGTCCTTTCTAGAGGACCCAGGCATGAGTCTGTGTTCCTAACTCTTGATGCTGGCAGAGCTGTCTTCGCTGCAGTGGCGGGACCCAGACGGTTCCTCTTGCTCCTGGCAGACAAGCTGAGCCCCCTCCAGGCTGGGAACGTCTGGGGTCAGTTCACTGTCAATATCCCAGACAGGGATTCTAGCTCTTCCCATAGGGCATTCCTGTGGCTTTTGATCAACAGCTCACTTCCTTCCCACCTTTATTCATAAAAGGTTGGTTCATCCTGCAGGACCAGAGGTAAAGAACATGGAGTGGACCACCCCCCAAATTTTCACTGAACCACATGGGCTGTGGGGTCTGCACAGACCATGTGCAGAGGGAGGTGGAGGCCCGGCTGGTCCCTCAGAGTGGCTTCTGGGCCCTGGAGCTGTTTGGACACCAGTGCCGGGTCCTCTCCTCTCCTGAGGAGACCCTTCCCCTGAAGGAG
>NW_028082340.1:73597-80708 GCF_014824575.4 Sturnira hondurensis
CACAGTCTGGGGTCCACAGCCCACCCTGAATGTCATTCTCAGCCATGAGGGCCAAAGAAACTGCAGGGGTCTTGTGATTGGAGAGGAAGGGGAGGGTGAGTAGGGTTGGGATCTATCAATTTCCTGTTTCCTGTTTTGGCCCCAAAATATCCGTGCCCACCTGGGCTGTATAGTCTTGTGGATTAAATGTCAGCCTTGGCTCTGCCCCCTGAGCTGGGTGACGTCCTTTTCTGCACAGTCTCCCTTTCCACAGACACCAGCTACAGAATAACTTGACTCTCAATCTCATCTATGTACTGTGGGGTTGAAAGTCCTAATCTGTGGGGTGGAATAAGACAAATCAGTGGTATATTGAGCCCTAGACTAGCCATGGAGGAAGTGCCTGGTGTGAGGTCAGACACCATGACCCTCTGTGCTCAGGGCAAGGCTGGGGCATCACGTGCTCTGGGGTCCACTGTCCCCTGTCCCAGCCCCTGTGGCCCAGGAGTCAGTCCTCCATGGACAGAGTCCCTGGGCTCCTGGACTCTGGTTACTGTCGGGTTTGGCCAAGAGGAGGTGTGGGCTGAACACGGGAAGGAGGGAGGAGAGGAGGCTCAGCGCTTACCCCCACGCCCCCAGGGAGGTGCTCCACCACAGCACCCCCTCCCAGGGGCCCCTCCCTGAGCCCCAGCTGCCTCCTCCAGGCCCCAGTGAGGCCTCCCTGTCACCCTATGCCCTCGGCCCAGGAGTGGTCACAGCTCCCACTGCTGTGAGCCCTGGGGGATCACGTGTCCCTGTTGGTTTCCCTTAAAGCCACCCCCACCGGTCACTATGAACATATCCAGCCCCATCTTTGTGTCATGGGTTTCGTTCACCTCTTCATGCTGTGACCTCTGACCCACCTCACTGCCCTAGGCCAGCTCACCAAAGCCTCTAGGTGACAATGGTCCATAATCGTTGAACATATGCTTGAGCACTTTTGTCAGTAACAACCAGAGAGAAGGGAGCACCAAGGTCACCTCCACAGTGGTGATCGTGTGGATTATAAAGGATCACCTGTCACAAGGCCACCAGGAGGAGTGGCTGGTGCTGCCTCATTCTGTGTCCCTGTTCCTGTCAGTCACGAGTGCCCAAGGTACAGTGTGAAGAAGGGCTGTGAGGGGTGTGTAGTCAGTGAACCATCTGGGCAGGTTGCGGGGTCCTCTGTGCTCTCTGACCCTGAACCCCTAAGAGTGAATCAGCCCACAACACAGTCTGTTAGAGTCTCAGGAGTCACCCACATTGCTTTTAGTCCTTAAGATATTTTCTTCTCCCTGTGGTCATTACTTTCAGACAAACACCCTCTTCAAACAGGCCGTCTGTTTCCTGTGGGTGTTCTGACCAACGCACAGTCATCACCTCACTCAGTCCTTGTCCCAACCCTCACAGAGCAGGAATGACTGGAACTTGCCATAACTGGAGGACACACAGGGGCAGGAGGGGAGGGGCTTGGTCAGGTCACCCCCTCCCTCTCCCTGCAGCCCCTTCCTCCAACCCCGCCCCTCCTGACTCTTCCTCCCACAAAGGCCTGTAGACCCCAGGACAGTCACTGTCCCTCGTCCCTGCGCTCTGGGCAGCAGGTGAGCGCATCATTGAGACCACAACTTCAGGTCACACCCCAGAACTGTCCCAGACAAGAGTTGGAGAGAAAAGGGGGAGCAGAGGCCCTCGGGGGCTGCCCTGGGGACACAGAGTGATCCACTCACCAGGCTGGAAAAAGGCCATCTTCCCCTCTGGAAAGAAGGAGACACAGACAAGGACAGGTCATTCTCTCTGTCCTCCCCACACCCACAGTCCTCACTGAGCCTCTTCCCTCGCCTCTCCTCAGTCTCCTCCAACGTCCACTCTCCTCGTCCACAGCTCTGCCGACCAGGCTAAAACCTCTCCCAGTGCTGGGCTTCCCTCCATCACACTGGGTCTCTGTGGGACATGACCCGGCTGTCCCAGGTGTGGGCATGTGTGTCAGCAGGGTGAGCGGATGCTGCATCTGGAAGGACCTCTCTGTGTCCAGACAGGAGGGGGTGGTTCACACACAGAAAATGAGCCTCTCAGCTGGCTGTGGTCACTCCTCACCCAGCAGGGAAAGGCTATAAATACTTCTCACACAGGAGCCAGGAAACCAGAGAGCATCAGACTCACTCACCTGCATAGACTTGAGCCTGTTCCTCACCTGCAATGGAGACAGACAGTCACCTGAACTGTCATTTCTGAGTGGGTCCCTTTCTGTCCCTCGTGCCCCCCATCATCTTCCTGTTTGCCCCCCACCCTCCGCACCTCTCCCTCTGCCTGTTCCCTCCTCGGCTGCCCCAGGGTCACCGCACAGCTGTCCTGTCCCTGTCTGTGCAGCAGTCACCTCACATCCCTGCTGCAGCGTCTGAATTTCAGTTACCTTCTGTCAACTACGGTTAAGGAGTAGTGGGTAAAAATTGCAGAAACCAACAATGCGTAAGTTTTAAATTGCACATCAGTCTCACCAGCATGATGACGTCCCCTGCTGTCTTCTCCTTCCTGCTCGGTCCCGGATCCTGCCCAGGTCCAGCATGTTCAGCCTGCACCCCTCCCCCCTCACTGCCCTCAGTCACTGAGGATCCTCTTTGTGATGGACCGGCGGTCCCAGTATCACAGCATTGGTGTTCGGTCACCCGTATTTTACCCAGTAGTGACCCCAAGGTGCAAGGACAGCGATGCTGCCACGCTGCTGTGCAAACCATAAGCCTTCCTTCACGTGAAAAGGGTAAAGCTCATATATTGAGGATTTGGGACTCTCTGTGGTCAGACATGCCCTGGGGGACCAGGACCCCAACCCTGTCCTGCAAGGGATGACCACGTTCTGCAGGACCTGGGGGGGCCTTCCCACACACTGCCCTGTACACACACGTGTGCACCTGTGAGCTGGAATTCATTCACCCCAATCTGTACTGTTTCCTGCCTACTTCTGGAAACAATGGGGCCACTTAATGGAAAATTTCAGATACCATTTTTCCAGCAATAATGGTAAGTCTGGGAGGACTGACTCGGGCACTCCTGTTTTTAAGACACTTTTCTCTCCTATGCCTTTTTTTCAGTGGGCTACAGAGTCTGGCAACCAATCAGGGCGGGCAGGACTCCCACACTGAGTCACCTCCACTGCCTACTCTCCAGTCCTAGTTCCTGGGGTGCCCTGTGCGCGCCCCTTGGTGGAGAGAGACCCAGCTCCGTCCCCACTGAGACAGATCACTGCCTGGTCCTTCCACCAGGGTCCTCATATCTTCCCCTGGGAGGTTAGTGGGGAGGAAAGGGGCTGGAATATCCAAACAGAGAGGCTGAGATGCGGGTTGGGGCACTCACGTGGTAGGTACGGGATCTTTCTCCACCCTGCAGGGAACAATGAGAGGAGTCAGTGACTTGTGTAATGCAGGGACCCGAGGACGTGTGGGATGGGGATTGTCACTTACTGAGTTGGTCCTGCAGCTTCTCTGGAAATAAGCAGAAAAAGGAAGTCCTTTAAGGGGATGGAATAGAGGACCTGTGTGGTGGGTGGGGGCTGTGGTGGGGAGGTGGCGACCACCTTGCTGCAGGGCCTAACCTTTCTGGCTTCTCTCCAGTTGCTCCTTAGCCTGAGCCGCTGCTTTCTCGGCCTCAGCTGCTTCTTTCTCCGCCTGAGCTGCTTCTCTCGCTGCGCGTTCCCTCTCCTTCTCCTCGGACAGGGCCTGGATCTTCTTCTGGTGTCGCCACAGGAAGAACCCCACTATCACCAGAATAACCGGGATCACCACGAAGGCCGCCATCCAGGGCGTCGCGTCCCAGAAGAAGGGGCCTGCGAAGGGTTAGCCTCAGCTGATGGCCAAGTTGGGTCTCAAGGTATCCGGGGACTGAAAATAATCGTTCTCTCCCCAAAGTGCCCAGAACTTTCATTGGCACATAACACCATTGTCTCGAAGGAACTGCCTCTCACATGACAATATTCTGAATATAAAAAACAGTATACACTAGGTCATCAAAATCTCTCCACTGCTCCTCCATCTGTCACTTACAATCTTCTTCTGAGTCATTTCAATCTGGGGAATAAGATTGTGAACTTTGGGACTGGACCACCTGGGTTTTAATTCTGGGTCCCCCACCTGACAAGCTCCGTGACCTTGAACTGATGACTTACACATCTGTTCCCCATGTCCGGATTGGTAAGAGATTTAATGAATGGTTACACAGTGCCTGACACATAGTGAGTGCCAAACAAGTGTTTGTTAAAATTTAACAACATTAATATATTTTTATATTATCTTATTTATGGCGAAAACAGCACTCCCTACCAGCTGCTCTGCCGCTTTTTCCCTCTGCTCACCCTGGGTCTCGGCGACCTTGCCACTCAGCACAGGGAGCAGGTCTGCGTCTGCGCTCACAGGGCAGCGCCCACTGCACACACGTCCCATCGGGGGCACCCGCCCCGTCTCCGACTCTTTGTCAAAATGATTTGTGGTGCAGAGAATAACCTTTTACGTGGGTCGTTCCACACAAATACAACCTGACCTGCCAGACTCCAGAAGCTGGAGTTTGGACCAACAATCAAGTATGTTGAGTAACAAATGCTCTGTCACCCCAGAGAGTTGTTAAAATATATTCCAAAAATATACCGAATAATAGGAACATACATCTAAGAGCAACGGTCTCCCCACCACCCTGCCGTCAGGGTTTTCTCTGTTGTAGCCAGTCTCCGTGAGATTCTGCATTTTCTCCTTCTCTGAACTGATGATTCATCTTCTTTGCTCATTTCTCTATGGGGTTGTTTTAGACTTTAAGGAGATGAGCCCTTTTTTTAAGATTTGACTTGTACCTATTTTTCTCCTTTTGTGATGTCTTTGCTCATCTTGCCCATTCATCCCCAGTTCCTGTTACCTGGCACTGTGTGTGGGGCACCCAGAAAGTGCTCAGAAGCTGTCTGAGACATGAACACCTTCGTGGGGAAGGGGTAGCAGGTCCCTGCTCCATCCCTTCTGTTCCCTGCAAAGACCCAGGTCAGCAGCAGGCAACCCCGCCTTCCCCCAGCAGACACCAGGGAGCCCAGGGCAGTGGGTAGGGCACTCACCTGCAATGGAAAGCATGGCTGACCTTTCCTGGCCCAGCAGGGGGTTTCTGATGACACAGGAGACCCCCTCCCCAGAGCTGCCTCCCAGGATCACAGAGACTGAGGCTGCATAAAGGCCCTGGGGGTCTGCATCCTCTGTGGCCACCTCAGCAGGCAAGCTGTGTCCTCTGGTGTCTCTCCACTGGATTTGGGGCTCCGGGTACCAGCCAGCAGACGAGCACTCCACACGGATCCCTCCAGCCTCGTAGCCCTTCATTTCAATGTGGAGATCAGAGCCCAGGGCTGGGGAGGAACAGTGAGCCTGAATCAGGGGGAGCCCTCTGCACTGGTGAGGGTCTCCACAGAGGGAGGGGCACACCCACCCTGGATGAGCCCAGCAGGGATTCATCAGGAGCTGTTCCCAGAGTGAGCTGTGCAGGAGAGACTGACCCACCCAGTGACCACTGTCTGACCATGACTGGACCCTCAGGGTGGATCCAGGGGGATCTGGGCCAGAGCAGACATGGCTTCCCCTAAATCCCTTAGAGACTGCTGGACCCTCCCCTCCCCCATGGCTCAGACATGCTGCTCCCAGGAACAGACTCCCCCCAACAATGGGCAAGCAGGGAAGCAGTTCCTCCCTAACTGAAACAGTGCACAGCACAGGGCCCCAGTCCTTCCTGCCTCTCCTTTGTGAGCCTTTCTTTTATCCTGCCATGTGGGGGAAAGATATTCTCTTGTCTTTCTGCTGCCCAAGCCCTGGTCTGTGTAAATCCCCTTAGGAAACTCTGTATGTAACTAACAGCAGAATTGTCAGCCTCCTTTTTGGTTCTGTCACTCAGAGAAACACTCATCATACAGTTGTGGGGAGGGGAAATTGATGAGGTGGAAGAGAGCTGACCCACGGCCAGGAACAGTGCAGTTGTTACCCCCCACCCCCACATCTAACCCCTAAACCAGAGGAGAGGTGACAGGAAGTGTTTTGAGGACCTGAAAGACCAAACTGAACCCAAGCACCTGTGTGCCAGGCACTAAGGGGGTGAGTGGGAGATCCTCTCCTCCTTCCTGTCCCCAACCTCCACTTCCCTGCTGAGACCTGGTGAGGGGCATGAGGGACTCTTGCCCGGATGCAGGAGGAGCCCTTCCTGGGGGACAAGCTGGGTCCTTCTTGGGCCTCAGAGGAGCAGGGATGGAGGCAGAGGGGCAGGTGCTGGTGAGGAGCCCAGAGGGCTCTCAGGTGGGGGTGGAGCCTCTGTTCCTGACTCCACAGGAAACAAGCACAGATCAAATCTCACTCACCTGCAACCTTCAGCTCCACCTGGGCTCTTGCATAGAAATCTCCATCTTGGAAATAACAGAGGTAGGTTCCTCCATCAGAGGCTCTGACATCCTGAATCTGCAGAGCAACCTTCCCCACAGTGATGTCCTCTCTTAGAATTGAAGTTCTTCCTCTATACTCTGCTGCCGGCGTGTCTTCCTGCCCATGTGCATACCTGTGCACTACCTGCCCGGTTAGGCTGGGTCGCTCCCACATCAGCTCCATGTTCTCTGCGCTCATCGTCCGAGACAGGTGACAGGGCAGCTCAGCGTCTCCACCTACCATGGCCAGGATGGGCTCCTGGGGTCCAACCACAGCAAACTGAGCTGCTCATCAGAAGGGGGGGACTTTGTCAGAGAAAGCTGGGAGCAGAGGACCAGGGGGTGACCCAGCAGGGAGGGCAAGGTGAGAGACACCTACATAGGACCTGGGTCCTCACACAGGTGTGTCTGGATGGGCCTTGGGGGGATGGGGGGCCAGGGTTCTGATTGGGCCCAAAGGTAAAGGCTTCAGATGCACAGACACAGAGCAGGTCCTACCTGAGCAGGGGCTGAGCAGGTGGACCAGGGCCAGGCAGACAGGGAGGGCAGGCAGAGGGTGGACCATCGTTACCTGCTGTGCTGAGGGAGATGCCAGCAAGGACTAGGTAGCAATGACGACCTGGAAGAAGGCGGAGAATTCCCCATGGAGACCTGGCCTCCCCAGGGCCAACCAGGGGCACCACCCTGATCCCT
>NW_028082341.1:0-591 GCF_014824575.4 Sturnira hondurensis
CAATTCCCAGCCCATGCATATGCCTGGGTTGTGGGCGAGTCTCCAGTAGTGGCTGCATGAGATATACCACACATTGATGTTCCTATCCCTCTCTTTCTCCCTCCTTTATCCTCTCTCTAAAACTAAATAAACAAATCCTTAAAAATAAATACCAATGGCCAAAAAAAAGTAGATGATACAAAGGAAAAGAAGATGTGAAGACGGAGGCAGAGATTGGAATAACGCAGGAATGCTGAGATTGCCGGCCACCCCTCCACCCCCTACCCCCCTGAAACTGGAAGAGAGGTGTGGATGACCTCTCACTCAGCCTCCAGAAGAAACCAAGTCTGCTCACATCAGGATTTCAGACTTCCAGCCTCTTTGACTATGACGGAATAAAAACTCTGTTGGTTTAAGCCACAGAGTGGTGACCATCGGTTATGACAGTCCTGGGAACTGAGTACCTCATAGTTCTCATTACTTGCCCTCTGACATTTGTGCTAACTAGCCATAGGCCTGTCTCTCTACCTCCTCTGCTTTTTAATTTGGGTATCCTACCGTTATCTCACACTCCACTTTTACCAAAGGGACCCACCGGACCTATCAGCTTCT
>NW_028082342.1:0-1075 GCF_014824575.4 Sturnira hondurensis
TCTCCTTCTCTCCTTCCCTTCCTCTCTAAAGATAAATAAATAATATCTAAAAAAGGGGGGGATACCTTTTGTGAGCCGTTTAATGTGTCTGTGGGCCAGACAAAGCCGCCCTGAAAAGCTTTGCATTTCAACTAATATTCAACAAGGGACCCGAAAACACTGGGTGGGAAAAGGACAGTCTCTTCAACAAATGGTGTTGGAAATACTGGATAGACACATGCAGAACAATGAAACTGGTCCCCTACCTCATACCACTCACCAAAATTAATTCAAAATGGATCAAAGACTCATAGATATAAAGCCAGCTACCATAAAACCCCTAGAAGAAAAAGAAGGGAAGAGGCTTCTTGATATTGGTCTGGACAATATTATTTTTTGGACATGACACCAAAGCCACAAACAACAAAACCCCAAATCAACAAATGGAACTATATCAAATTCAAAACCTTCTGCACAGCCAAAGAAACAACAAAATGAAAAGACAACCTACAGAGTGGGAGAAAATTTATATCGGAGAAGGGGTTCCTATCCAAAATGTATAAAGAACTTATACAACTTAATAATAAAAAAACTAAAGAATTTGATTGAAAATCAGCAAAGTTAGATAGAAAATTTTCCAGAAAAGACATCAGAATGGCCAATAGGCACATGAAATGATGCTCAACACCCTGGTCATCAGGGAAATGCAAATCGAAACCACAGTGAGATATCATCACCTCACGCCTTTAGAATTACCATCATCAAGAAGATAAAAGAAAACAGGTATTGCCCAGGATGTGGTAAAGAGAGAATCCTTATGTACTGCTGATGGAAATGGAAATCAGTGTCACTGCTATGGAAACAATACGGAGTTTCCTCACACAACCCAGCAATTTCACTTCTGAGTATATACCTAAGGGAAATGAAAACAGGATTTTGAAGAGATATATACACTCCTATGTTTATTGTAACATTACTTCCAATAGCCAAAATGTGGAAGCAACCTTAACAAACTAGTAGATTAAAAAGGAAGTGGTATATACTTGTATATTTAAATGAAATATTATGTAGTCACCAGAAAGGAGGATATCCTGAC
>NW_028082343.1:0-42229 GCF_014824575.4 Sturnira hondurensis
CAATAACTAAGGGTGGGGGGGTGGAAGGGGGAGGGAGGCGGGGAGCATGGGGAGGGGGGGCGGGCAGGGTTGGGAATATAAGACAGAAACCTGTACGTGAACAAGAATTAAATAAAAATTATATTAAAAAAAAAAGAAAATGAATGGAAATATCTGTTTTTGGGTCACTGGTCTCCCAACACAAACACAATTGTTACCACAAGTTAAATCCCGGCTCAGTGGCTGGGTGGGGAGGAGGACAGAAGGGCATCGTGTGTGACTGAGACCATCAGGTGCCCTGAGCCCAGAGCCCTGTGTGTCTCCTGGTGCCAGTCTGGGCTCCACTGATAACTCCCTGAGCTCTGAGATCTTAAGAACCTGGGTCTCCCTGTGACCTGAGACCAGAGATGTGTGGAGGCCCTGCATCTCCGGGGCTGGGCACAGCCTGCCACTGTGGAGAGGCTCTCAGACCCCCCAGTGCTCCCCGTCCCAGCTCAGCCTCAGGACCTCCAATGGGTTTCCCTCCCTAGGGTTTTGGGTGGGAGGATGTTGGATAAATGTCAGTCATTTGGGCATGGATCTTATAAACTCCAGGCTCACCATAGGATACAAACTTGTTTCTCCGTTTTATATTAGCTTTTTCACTGAGGAAACAGCTATTTAGGCTCTAATGTCTGAAACCTATTAGACAGTCACAAGAAAATAAGGTATCACCAGGCTGACAAAGGAGGGACAATGGGGACCCAGGGCAGTAAGGAAGAGGAAAACACACGATCCCAGACAAAGATGTGTCTCATGCACAGACAGGGATCAAAGCCACAGCCTCTGCAGTGGGGGTTGGGGACCAAGAGTAGACCCTCCCCACAGCAACAGTAGGGACATAAGTTAACCTGTAAGAATGAACAGTGTAGATGTTCCCAGGTAGCCCCGAAATACCTAGTAACAAGCTGTGTGCTCCACATCTTGTATTTAATTTTTTAGAGGTCAATAGTGATATGGAAAATCAGTGTCTGGTCCCAATCCACACTGCAGGGACCCATTCAATGTACTGCCTTAGTCAGTACATCAGAGAACACCCAGGTGCAGAAGTCATCCATGTCCCTTGCAGAAGAGCTGGGTGGGGTCAGGAGGCCTGGAGCAGGTGGGCTGTGAAGACAGTAGGGGGTGCTGTTGCCTGGTGCAGGGAGGACTGGGTTCTGGGACAGGATGACTAGGAAAGTACTCTCCTGAATTTTGCCCACTCGTGGAAGCAGCATCCTCACAGTATGTGACTTGCCATCACCAGGGTCCCCAGGAGCTACATGAGCCCTGAGGTCTGACTCACACCCCTGCTTCACATTCATCTTCCCCTTCAAGGAGTTGTTCCCACCTCATGTGCAGACACAGTTTCAGGTGGACAGACACAGAGCGGGAGCAAATCTTCATGAAGAAACTCCACCAAGAGTCTTGCTGGACACAGAACAGGAGACCCTTGGAGATGGGAGAGTCTCAGTATCAGCAACTGTGCCTGAGCAGGCAGAGCGCTGGGCCTTCCCCATCATGACCCAGATGCCTCTGCTCCTCTCCCTCCTCACTCCCTGGACACGGAGTTTCCCTGGGAGGAGTGGGGGCGGGGAAGCAAAGGATGTCCGTGAGGGACATTTGACTGCCTGTCACTTCTGGCGTCTGGACTTGAGCAGTGGATATTCCCAGTCTTATACCTCCATCTGCCCTCACTTCCAGGGCACAGTTCCGACTGTGCTGATCTTGCCAACACGTAGTGTCTGGTCTGTGCACGTGTGTCCCATCCATGTACATGAAATGAGTGATGGCCTTCTCTCGTACAAACTCCCAGGCAGAACCACCATAGCAGGTGTCCTTGAGACATGCAAGGAATTATTCCAAAGACTTAAAAAGAGATGGCTCATAGTACAATCTAATTCACTGTTTAGAGAAAAACCAGATATGCCAACTCCATGGGAAGACTACAAGATTTCAAAATTATGGGACAACGTGTATGAGCATAGGCACAAAAACTCCTCAATGGATTCATAGGACCCATGTTATATCAACAAAGATCTACCTTGACCACCAGGGAGGGCTTGGGCTGAGGAGAGTATTTGGGAAGTTTCTGAAGGATGGGACCCTGGATTTGTAGGGAGAGCAAGTATGAAGATGTACTGATATATATATCAGTACAGACTGATACAGACTGTCCCCACAGGAAAGATCCCCTCTGAACAGATCTGCCCCAAGAACACCTGAGACAATTTACAAAGGAGGCTCAGAGCTCCCTCCCGAGGTCAGGAACCCTGTGGGCAGCTGTGAGGACCCGTGTGTCCATGACGACACCCACAGTAAATGCCGTAGTCCTTGCGCTGTCGTCTACTGGGTCAGCCAGAAAGTTCATGTAGTTTTCCCATTCAATGGCTCTACTAGTGCTTAGTTGTCTTTAACTTCATTTGAAACAATTTTGTCAGACTGTATTATGACAGCTGTCATATCAGCGTGCATTAAAAAATCATCAAAATTGCTGAATATTTGTGTGGTTATTTTAATACTGAAGATGGAAGAAGATATGCAACATTTTCAGCATAATATGCTTTACTATTTGAAGAAAGGGAAAAAACTCAACTGAAATGCAAAATAAAAGATTGTGCAGTGTATGAAGAAGGTCCTGTGGCTCATCAAATGTGTCAAAAGTGGTTTTCCAGCTTTCTCAGCACTATTCACATGTGGACAAAGAATTCTCTGCTGTGGGGCTGACTTATGCTTTGGAAGATGTTTAGCAGCACCCACTAGAAGCCGATAGTGGGAGATAGCCAACATACTCAAAATATCCAAATCAACAGTTATTGGTGAAAATGGAACAAGTCTTTCATTTTATGGGAAAAGCATAATGGACTTTTTGGCCAACCCAATATTTAGATTACATGTCTTGCTGGTCTATTTCCCATTTATTTCAGTGATATCAATTCCCAACAACTTATGGAAAGTGATGAGGCTCGTATTTTTAGATATTTCAATTACTTTTCAAGTTATTTATTTTTACCTTAAGTTTTACATCCTTCTCATTTCAAAATACATATAGGCACATATAATTATATAATTACCTCTATTTCAACAAATAGCATTTGGTTATCATAGGGATATCATCTTTCACTAGGAATCATTTTATCTTATGGAAGTTGAGCATCATGAACACAATGATGAGAATAAAAAGTGCAAATTTCATTAATCAGTATACTGGCAATTAAGAAATAAATATAAAATCATAGTTTTTATTCTACACTTTGATGAAAACAGTTGAGGGCATTACCTTCAGAAAATACTGGAAATATTTTATCTCCTGCCACCTTCCCTCCCCCCAAGTCTCCCTCCTTCCTGTCCATTCCCTCTGTTCCACAGGGGACAGTGGGGACCCAGGTGGTTGAAATGCCCCTGGTGTTCTCCCCCATTAGTGTAGGCACCCTGGGTCTCTCTTGTTTTGTTTCTAACTATCAGGCGTATTTTTCTTGTTTTCTTACACCCCTTGTTTGTTGGCACAAATCTCCTGATTTGATGGGGGTGCTGTTGCCTTTCCCCTCAGAGCCTGCAGCCCTGTGGGCGGTGCTCCCTGCCCTGTGACTGCAGGGGCTGTGGGGAGCTGGCACCCACCCCTGGGGGACAGCCTCAGCCCTGGTCCCCTGACTGCTGCACCCAGAGAGCTGACAGGGCTGTGTAGGTGGGAGACTCCTCTCCCTCCACACCCCTGACACTAGCTCTGCCACTCCCCAGTGGTCTCAGTGCTGGAAGGAGGAGACCTGCTAAGAACCCACAGGGAGGGCAGGGAGGGGTTTTACTAGAGAGGCCAGAACAGGGTCAGGAGGATGGGGTTAGGTTCGGGGAAAACAAAGCCACTGGGGCAGGAGGGTGAGACTGCACACAGGTCACTGTTCAGTTCTCCCGTTTTCCAGAGGGGAAATTAGGACTGAGGTCCCCTGGGACTTAGGGAAGCTGCTTGGGTGGAAGACATCCAGCCAAGTGCCTCACTCAGTGTCTCAGTCACTGTGCAGTCACTGCTGTGTGGGAGGTGCCAGCACCTACCTCTTTCCATATAACCCCCAGGGGACATCAGGGTGACACTGGGGCAGGAGGACAGAGGAAGCTGATTTGCATGAAGCACATTCTCCTCCTAATGGGTCTGGGAGGCAAGAAAAGGCCCCAAGGACACCACCCTCCACCCCAGAAGCCTGAGGAGGCCGTGTCCTGTGAGTGACCCACCATGGCCTGGACGGTGCTCCTGCTTGGGCTCCTCACTTACAGCTCAGGTCAGAGGAAGGGACTTTGTACTCTTGGGAGACACAACAAAGCAGGGTCTCAGGGTGATCTTGTCTCTCATGACAACACACATGTCTTTCCTGTTGGTTTCAGGTGTGGATTCTCAAACTGTCACCCAGGAGCCGTCACTGTCTGTGTCTCCAGGAGGAACAGTCACACTCACCTGTGGCCTTAGCTCTGGTTCAGTCTCTAGTAGTAACTACCCCAGCTGGTACCAGCAGACCCCAGGCAAGGCTCCCCGCATGCTCATCTACTACACAAACAGCCGCCCCTCTGGGATCCCTGAGCGCTTCACTGGATCCATCTCTGGGAACAAAGCTGCCCTCACCATAACGGGGGCCCAGCCTGAGGACGATGCTGACTATCACTGTCTTCTATACATGGGTAGTTATACTTACACAGTGATGTGACTCCATGGGGAAGTGCAACAAAAATCTCTTTTTGTGCTCAGAATGGCTCAGCTTTAGTGACAAGGAAAGAGAGAGGATGGGAAAGGTCAGAACAGTAAGGGAAGAGGCCTCTGGGCCCCATTCCCTGGTCCACTGGTTCCTCCCCACTTGCCTCCTGCAGGGGCCTCCAGGGTGTGCCCATCCCTCTAATGTGACCCTGACAGAATGGGCTTCCTCACCTCTCTCCCTACAACCATGACGGGTGAAGGCTGAGTGCAAACATATTAACCATCAGAGAAACTCAGAGCCCCCACTGACCTTTGTAATCCTGCCTGTGTTCCAGGAGCTTTAACAAGTTATACTCTCATGTACTGATTTCTCCCTGTGTTTGCAGGAATATTTTATTAGCATTTAAATGAGAATGTCACTGGAAGTTTGCAGGTGACACTGGTCCCCTGACTAGGCCTGCTGGGTCAGAACTGTGTGTTTGTGAGCAAAATCTGTGTTTTAACAAGTCACACTTTTTTAGGACACTAAAGTTTGAAATCTGCCCCTACTATTATTATAAAATTATTCCTGAACACTTTTGTTTGAAATTTACTCAAGTTAAAGTCCACATCAGAGTCTCTCCTAAATCAACCTTCATAAATCCAGGAACGTTCAGAAACAGGTTTAAAATCTCAGGTCATCGCTGAAAGCTGTGACTTGATTTCTTTTATTCCTTGTTTTTAAATTGAAAACTACAACCACAAGTTGAGAAAATTTCTATCACTTACGTGAATATTGATGCTCTGAGACGACACCTGTTTAGAAGTACCTCCCAGAAACCCCCTCCCATCCCTCAGGTCACCTCCCCTGGCACAGGGTCAGGTGAGGGGCTGCACGTGGTGTCCCAACACCAGGTTCCCCAGGGCGCCTGGCACTGGGCTGGGAGGGGAGAGGCAGAGTGGGAAACCATCCTTTTATTAACACTCTTACCTTTGTCAAAAAATCTTCTTAGAGAAAATCATATCGAGACAACACAAAATAAATTTTTAAAAAGTATTACACCTAGTAAGTTAGAAATATATACATATTTGAGTGTGATTGTTTTCTATAATGTTTATTGAATCATGGGATTCTTGGAATGGTCCTATGAACAGAAGAATATATATGGGAATTTTGTGAAATTTTAATAAAACCTGAAATTTAGTTCATATTAATTGACTTAAGGTAGCTTCTGATTTTTGAAAGATAACCCTACATTCACAAGATTAATGTTAGACAAAGTGTGAGTGATAGTCACACAAAAGTTTTCTATTATGCATTTTTTCCTGTCAGTGCAGTATAATTGCAAAATTAGAAGTTTGAAATCATTCACACAGGAATAAAAATACACTCCCTTCTCTCCTGAAAGGGTGAAGTCCAAGTCTGACCCCTTGTGCAGAGTGAGGCTCCTGAGCAGGCAGTCAGCCTTTCACACCCAAACAATGGTCACGTGTTCTAAGTTTATTTTTTAAGATTTTATTTATTTATCTTAAGAGGGGAAGGGAAGGAGAGAGGGAGAGAAATATCAATGTATGGTTGCCTTTCATGGGTCCCCTTCTGGGAAGTGGCCTGCAACCCAGGCATGTGCCCTGACTGGGAATCGAACCCGGATCATGTGATTCACAGGCCTGCACTCAATCCAATGAGCCATACCACCCAGGGCTCTATGTTCACTTTTATTCACTTTACAGTAAACTAAACAAAAATATTAATCATGTTTACCAGCCACTTATTTATATATAAATACTCTCTGCAGAACCAGAGAAGCACAGACTCTCATTCATCCAATGGTCAAAATAAACCTTTAGGATTCCACTCCACCAGGATTACGGGATTGAGTCCCTGTGAAGAGCCCCATTGTTCCCTGAGTCTCTTTAAGTATAAACTCCTGGCTGTGCAGCCAAAGCGACTCCATCTGGAAGCCAACCTGCCATTTTGACTCCTGGTGCCCCCACCCAGTAGACACAAAGACTGTGTGAGCCTCCATAGTCTTTATCTGTCTCTACCCCAGCTCTGGTGACAGAGCCCAGGGCTCCTGAGGATGCCCCGCCCCCAGATTAAAGACAGGTTCCGGTCTCAGTGGGTAGGCTCACTGTTCCAGAGAAACAGCACATAGTCTGGGGGTGGCAGTGGAAGGCACAGAGCAAATCCACCTGGTCCTGTCTCTGCCCGAGATGCACCTTGAGTGGGACCTCTCTTCATGAGCTCCTGATGGAATGATGTTGTCAGTCTCCTTGTCTGGTCTCTTGGGCCCAGGAAATCTTCATACACTGAACCAAGTCAATCAAAGCAGAAGTGGACTTCAAATGTGACAAGAAGGCAGACTTTCTACATACTCAGACTGGGGGAACAGAGTGGTTTGGAGTCCTTGGTTCCTTATTACCTCCCAGTAGACCTAGCAGATAGGTGCAGAGACCTCCAGATTTCAAACAACTAAGATACAGACAAAATGGTAGATAGATAGATAGATACATACATACATACATACATACATAGATACTCCTAGAAGACCCTTTCTCTCTAGCCAAAAACCTGGGAACCAGATTCCTAGCCAGAGAACATCTTCTGAACTACACCTGCACAGTGCTCTCCCACACTGTAGAATCCCTGACCTGCGCCCCCATCGAGCAATATCAGCCATAAGGGCCAGAGTGTGGGTCTCCATTCCCTCCCAGCACAAGCTGGCAGTGACCCTTTGCCACCTGGGACAGTGTGGGTGATTCAGTGGAAGGCTGACTCCCTATCATTAGAAACTCAACAGCCTCAGCCAGGTAGGGCCAGCTGAAGCTGGTGAGCACTCCAGTTCCCCCACCCATGATTCTGGCCACCCAGCAGGGACCTGAACTTCAATCTCACCCCTCAGCAATGAGACTGGCTGAGGGGATACAGGCCAGAGCAAGTGTGCACTCCTGTGCCCCTTGCTTATAACTGTGGGAACCAGTGAGGGGCTAAGCCTTGACCATCCAGTGGCATTCAGAGCTCTGAGTAAGGAGTAGGCAGCAGGCGAGTGGGCCATGCAGGGACCCCCAACCCTCCTTGTGTCAGTGATGCCCAAAAAACCCAGTGGGGAACTGGGCAGCAGATGAACTGAGCACAGCATCTTCCCCTTCCATGTGCTTCCTTCTTCGAGTCCGCAGGGCCTGGTGGACTCAATATTCACCCTAACTTGAAGGGAACTGGCTGGTGACTGTCCATGCCCCACTGTCCCCAGGGAGGTGTCAAAGCAGGGGAGTCAGTGCTCCAGCTTTGGTGGGGCCAATGGAAGCTGAACATCCGCCCCCTGACCTTCTCTGCTGCAGCTCAGCAGGAAGGCAGCCTGATGGAGGACAGAGGGAATGGGACGCAGGGGCCCCTAATGCGGTGTCCCAATGGCCTGCACCCTCTAAGAAATAACACTGGTCACATCTAGAACCAGGAAAATGAAAACTAGAGGACGCCAAGAAAGTCTACAGAAACCAACACAGAAAAGACTGAGATAATGAAATTATGCGACAGATTTCTTTGGTGATAGTCATAAAATCCATGTAACTAGCAGCTACAAACATTCCTGGAGGAAATGAAAAAGTAGAGAAACTGAAATAGAAGGAGACATGATAAAATGACGCCAAATAGAAGTGTAGAAATAAAAACCAACGAAGATGAAATTTTATAAACCAATGAAGGAATCAAGAATACATAAAGTTTGTTTATGACTTTATTTGTTAGTTATCTGTTTATAGATTGATTATTGAAATGAAAACTGAGCTACCATTCCTACTGCACAGTTCCCACCACCATGAGTAATCTGTGGAGGCCATCACCAGGGGGCGCTGTGGGCCTTCTCAGTGATTCAAGGCCTGAAACCAACCCAAATGGGTCTAACTGAATGAGCCCTTGCCCACATTCCTTGCCTGAGTTAGAGTGACAGCAGGTGCTTCCTCTCAAGGGACACAGAGCTCACAATAAACTCAGCCTCCTCCTGAGAGCAGAACTATTAACTGGGCCCAGGACCCAGAATTGGATGGTGCTGTGGGCGCCTATTTGCATAATGCCCCCCCCCAAACACACCCCTCATGCAGGGAGCTGAGGAGGAGATAAAGGGACACCCAGACACCAGCACCAGCCTGACGCCAAGAGATTTGGAAAGTGTCCGCCATGGCCTGGACTCCTCTCCTCTTTCTGTCCATCTTCACCCTCTGCCCAGTCCATGGACGCTTCAGGGACCAGCCTTTGGGAGGGATCTTTCTGCCTTTACTCTTCACTCCTGACATGTGTCTGTTTTTATTTCAGGGTCCAGGTCTCAAGCTGTGGTGTGTCAGGAGCCCTCACTGACTGTGTCCCCAGGAGGGACAGTCACTCTCACCTGTGGCTCCAGCACTGGAGATGTTACCAGGAGTAACTATCCATACTGGTTCCAGCAGAAGTCTGGCCAAGTCCGGGTGACACTGATTTATAATACAAACGGTAAACTCTCCTGGACCCCTTCTCAGTTCTCAGGCTCCATCCTCAGGGGTAAAGCTGCCCTGACCCTGTCGGGGGCCCAGCCTGAGGACGAGGCTGAGTACTACTGTATTCTGTGGTACAGTGACCATTGTCACAATGTCATATGCAGAGGAGAAAGTAAGACATAAACTCTGGTTCATAATAGCTCTGTCCCTTTCTGTGGGTGCAAAGCTGAACAGAAGCCCTAGAAAATGTGTCTGATGAGTGAGAGGTGTGAACCTCTGGATATCAGAAGGCAGACAACCACCCAGACAGCCTACACCCCACCTCCTGCTTTTCTTGCCCTAGTGTGACCCCTGCCTTGAGTGTGGGCTTCCCTGCATGGGGACAGAGACAGAGGCTGTCAGGGGACAATGAGAAGGCATGAGGACACCCTGGCAGAGGCCCAGCAAGAGCTTGTTTGGACTGTACTTGGTCAGGGTGTGTGAAAAGAAACCCTCATTTGGAGAGCTCTTCCAGACGGTGTCACCCAGGTGCGGAGAGCACAGGGACTTCCTGGAAGGGGGACAGAGAAGGGAATGTCACTCAGCAGCTCAGGGCATCCCTGGGTCACAGAGCTGCAAGGGCAGCAGGCCTGTGAGCACAGTGGTGGCCCCAGGGCAGGTCTCGTCAGTGGTGAGTTGTGGGGGGCACAGGTGAGAGGGTGTGCAATGCATTTGGCCTTTGAATGACTGAGAATTACCTCTCTGGTGCCATCCCCCTCAACTGGGTGTGTAAAAAATTAATTTAACACTTAGCACAGCAGCCTGCTATGAAGAGGTGATAACAAAAACACCAAAACACAGAGGTCATCAAATACACAGACACACACTGATGCTGTTTCTGACTCTAACGTGTAAGAAAGAGAGTACAGCAGGCTGCCAGCTCTGTGGGGAGAGGGGAGCGGATGGAGGGAGGGAGCAAAGATGCAAAACAAGAGATAATTCCTGGGCCCTGGCTGGCGTAGCTTAGTGGATTGAGCACGGGCCTGCGAATTAAACAACTGCAGTTCGATTCCCAGTCTGGGCACATGCCTGGGTTGCAGGCCAATTTCCAGCAGGAGACTCATGAGAGGCAACCATACATTGATATTTCTCTTCTTCTCTCCTTCAATTCCCCTCTAACGATAAATAAATATAATCTTCAAAAAAAGAGAGAGAGACAACTCCTGGACACATACAACAGTGTGGTGACTACAGGGTTGGGAGGGAGCAGAAGAGGGTATGAGAGATATAAATTTTAGTGGAAAAAACACAATGCAGTAAATTTTTATAGAAACACAATGAAGCAAATGCCTCCGACGAAGCCTTGGAGACATTTGCAGGGTGTTAGCCCAGGACAAGGAGCAACAGCCCCCTGCTTCCCTGGTTGCAAGCCTCGTGGGGACCCTGAGCATTTAGGACAAATGGCAGAGACACAGAGCCTGGGTGTGCACCAGCAAGATGCCCAGGGACCCTTTGTCCTGAGGGAATTTTATCTCAGCAGGGGGTCTTGATAGAACATCCATTGACTTTCCAGGTGTCCTGCAATGTACTGATCCATCAAAACGTGCGTATGGAAGGGTCAGGATATTTTCTGGTGAGTTTATTTTTAAGAACAATTTGAAGAGGGACCACTACAAATGATGGACTGCCCCAGGATGGTCTATCACATGTGAACTTTTTCCTCCTAGTGTCCTTGGTGAGGTAACATAAAACCTAGAGATTCATTTGCTGGCTGTACTTGCTCAAACTGTTTCACCTTGTTTAATTATTTTCTCTCCGTTTCTCATATTCCACTTGTCAAGCAATTTCCTTCGCTCCATCCCATCCTCCCTCAGGACCCACCTCAACAGAGCACCCAGCAGGGTGGCTGAACCACACCTGTGATGCATAAACACCTAACCCGTGACTATGAATGTGGGTCTCTGACCTGACCTGCAGCCTTGTCTGGACCCCAGCACCACAAGGAGCACAGAGAAGAAGCCACTCCTTCCATCAGTGCTGGGGTCCACGTGGGGTGTGTCTGCCTCCATTTCCTGCAGTGCTGGTCTCTGTGGGTTCTCACGCTGCTGCAGGGAAATGAGGAATATTTATGCAGGAGACACAAGAGAAATCCTAAGGTTTCCAAGGTCAGCTCCACAGGGACCTGTACATGAAGAGAACAGTCAGCAAACTGGAAGGGACAGTTGACTCTGATTATCAGCAAGGGGTGAGGCTGCTGTCACAAGAAGGGGGTGAGAAATGCTGAGCTTGGCCTTGGAGAGTCTCTCCTCCCCGATTGTGATGGGAAGAGAACAGCTACAGCAATATCAAATGCTTGTCCTCAGAAGGAAGTGGATTTGAGCACAGACCCCTGAAGAATGAGGTTATGACCTGCCCTACCAGGTGGCTACTTGGACCTGGTGGTTACAAAGGGCAGGGGAATCAGCATGGGAGGTGGGAGAGGGGACAAATAGCATCCTGATAGTTTGAGCCCAGCTCTAGTAGCAAATGCTACAGTTCCTCCCATGGATGAGCCCTTGCAAGTTGCTCAGAGGTCCCGGGAAGAGCTGCTTGTGCAATGGATGACAGGAGCTGGTGGATCTAAATGGTGCAAGGGCGGACCACAGGGGATAGAGCACTGTCCTGCCACCATTGCTTCTTCCAGGACTGAGCGTCCTTGCCTAATGGCAGAGGGTTGCCATCCAACATCTCTAAGCTAATATGCCCTGTCTCTCAATTTGGATAAGAGACCCCCTATGATCTCCTGGGGGAAGGGCACTCAGGATGTGAGCTGACAGATGTGAAGAGTCTAATGGAATGAGACTCAGGTGTTCAGGGTTAAGAATCATTTGCACACAGGACCCATTAGTGCTTTTTACAGACTACAGATGGGGAAGGTGAGGCAGGAGAAGGGCATCAGTTCATGGCAGGCACCTGGATACCTTGAATGAGACACTAAATATTTTTATTTAATCATGAAGTGGGGGCAAAGGTTAGGACTTTTATAAGCAGAGGGGGGCGTCATCATATGCATACATTTGAATTATCACTGTGACAGTAATGCAAAAAGTTAAGTAAAGTGAAGGAAAAGGTGCACAGCACCAGACGGAGACTGTGCGAGGCCCTGGTGAGTGACAGGGTCATGCACTGAGCCCCCTGGAGCACTGCAGCAGGGACAGAGGTCGAGGACACATTGTGGGAGGCCCTGGAGACCAGCACTGTCCATCCTTTGTGAGGCTCATGTCTCTCATCCATCAGGGTTGCCTCCGGATCTGATGGGGATCATAGGCTGATTGGGGATTCTAGCCCCATGAGGACATTTGTGATGACAGTGACTCTGTTCACTGTGGGTTTTTCCACTGGTGTAGAAGCTCCATGGGACTGAGATATTAAATGTTTTCATGTTTTGTTACCAGCGTATCTACAGATCCAGAACACAGGCTGGCATGAAGGACAAACTCAGACATGTTTGTTGAGTGGATATATCTGGCACCTAAATGCATGATCTCGTAAAAGGCACAGATATGAGGCCCATAGAAAGATTTCTGCTTTCTGGACACTTTGACTTGGAGGTTCTGAGTTTGTTCTAGTGGAAGCATGAATAATTTGACCCGAGGAATCGAAAGCAGGAAGTGCTATGAATCTGAGTCCTCCTGTTCTTAATGAACCATGTGGGTGGGTTACTGGTCCCAGGGCTGGGGGAGGTGATGGTGCGACAGACCAGGATACAGGGACTCATGGGGGGAAAATGAAGAAGTGGTGATGAGTCCTCAGGACCTGAGTGAAGAACCACAGGGACAGGGACATGACAAGGGAGACTGTGAGGACCACAGACAACCTCCATGAGCCTGTACAGTGCTGAGTGCGGGTCAGGTGGGTGAATGTGCACTGCTATCTCCCTACACTAAGGTCCTGTAATGCCATCATTTGTCCACACATGTTCCATACAGAGAACCACAGGACCCATCAAACTCTAGTATCCAGCTCCACATCCCAAATCCCACAAACACCCATGTTGGGAAAATTTTTGAAAAAAAAGGAAGATGGGTGAGTGTGTGGTCTGCATCCACAGAGGAGAGGCTTCTGTAAACACAGTGAGGGCAAAGCAGCCATAAATGTGGAAGTGAGAATTTCTGTCACAGTCTGGAGGTCATTGCACCCAGCGTGTCCTTCCATGAACCTCAGAGCTGCACAAGGAGGAGGCATTGTCTGTCGCTCACTTTCGGTCGGCTCATCGGTTACACCGGCCAGCCCTCGGAAACAGGGAACCCAAGTCTTGTGGGTTAAAACTGCTTTAACGCACAAGAGTTTTGGAACATTAAAACTTAGGTACATATTAAAGAGTATATATATATAGAGAGAGAGAATATGTATGATTAGGACGAAATTCACAAACTTAATATGGCAACATGTGCAGACTACTACAGATATTTAAAAAATCAGTTCTCGGTGTAAAGAAGTATGTCCAGTGGTACATGCTAAGTACACCAATGTGTTAGTTCTTCACAAATCTTTGTGTATTCTCTGCTCCCTAACAAAATTCTAGAGCTTTGCCCTGGTTTGAATATTCCACCAATCCCACTTTCTGGAAAACTCCCTCACACTTGTTTTACTGCCCTCCTCTTGTCTAACTCTGCACTTCACGAAACACAGGGGCTCTTAACATTCTGTACAGCACTCTGGGGACGCGGAATTCTGAAATAGTTATTCGTACATGCTTTCCCTTCCCATAGACCAGAACTCTTTCTGACTGTGAGAAGAAGTAGGGTGATTATGCACCACATGACTGATCAACAGTATCTAGACATCAGACCCTGGATGTGTGAATAGAGACAGCCACCTGGGGAGCTGCAGAAACCAGCTGGGCTCTCAGGGATTTGGGCCATGACCAGCAGGTGGCGGTGGTGGACCACCCTGGAGCCTCTAAAGAGTTGCTCTGTGAGGATCATTCTCTCAAAGGAATCTGGCCCTGGGGCCTGGGCACTGTGCTCACTGATGGAGACTCACTGATGGAGATACAGCCTCTGTGTCCTCTCAGGTCTTGCAGAGTTCCCCTGAGCAGAGACTTTTCTTTGCTCTTAGCAGGTGCTTCCCCCCAAGGGCTCTCCCCAGGGATGAAGCCAACCTCCATCATCCTCAGTTGTGGTCTAAACTGAGCTCCAGCACCAGGGCTCAGGGAGGGGCTGGGCAGTCCCTGGATGGACACACATTTGCATGGACAGCCCCTCCCCTGGCAGAGGGTTGGGAAGAAAAGAGGCCTGGGGAGCCCAGCCCCACTGTGGGCTCAGGGGCTGTGTGCACCATGGCCTGGACTCCTNCTGCCAGCTCTGTGGGGAGAGGGGAGCGGATGGAGGGAGGGAGCAAAGATGCAAAACAAGAGACAATTCCTGGGCCCTGGCTGGCGTAGCTTAGTGGATTGAGCGTGGGCCTGCGAATTAAACAACTGCAGTTCGATTCCCAGTCTGGGCACATGCCTGGGTTGCAGGCCAATTTCCAGCAGGAGACTCATGAGAGGCAACCATACATTGATATTTCTCTTCTTCTCTCCTTCAATTCCCCTCTAACGATAAATAAATATAATCTTCAAAAAAAGAGAGAGAACTCCTGGACACATACAACGGTGTGGTGACTACAGGGTTGGGAGGGGGCAGAAGAGGGTATGAGAGATATAAGTTTTAGTGGAAAAAACACAATGGAGTAAATTTTTATACAAACACAATGAAGCAAATGCCTCCGATGAAGCCTTGGAGACATTTGCAGGGTGTTAGCCCAGGACAAGGAGCAACAGCCCCCTGCAACCCTGGTTGCAAGTCTCGTGGGGACCATGAGCATTTAGGACAAATGGCAGAGACACAGAGCCTGGGTGTGCACCAGCAAGATGCCCAGGGACCCTTTGTCCTGAGGGAATTTTATCTCAGCAGGGGGTCTTGATAGAACATCCATTGACTTTCCAGGTGTCCTGCAATGTACTGATCCATCAAAACGTGCGTATGGAAGGGTCAGGATATTTTCTGGTGAGTTTATTTTTAAGAACAATTTGAAGAGGGACCACTACAAATGATGGACTGGCCCAGGATGGTCTATCACATGTGAACCTTTTCCTCCTAGTGTCCTTGGTGAGGTAACATAAAACCTAGAGATTCATTTGCTGGCTGTACTTGCTCAAACTGTTTCCCCTTGTTTAATTATTTTCTCTCCGTTTCTCATATTCCACTTGTCGAGCAATTTCCTTCACTCCATCCCATCCTCCCTCAGGACCCACCTCAGCAGAGCACCCAGCAGGGTGGCTGAACCACACCTGTGATGCATAAGCACCTAACCCGTGACTATGAACGTGGGTCTCTGACCTGACCTGCAGCGTTGTCTGGACCCCAGCACCACAAGGAGCACAGAGAAGAAGTCACTCCTTCCGTCAGTGCTGGGGTCCACGTGGGGTGTGTCTGCCTCCATTTCCTGCAGTGCTGGTCTCTGTGGGTTCTCACGCTGCTGCAGGGAAATGAGGAATATTTATGCAGGAGACACAAGAGAAATCCTAAGGTTTCCAAGGTCAGCTCCACAGGGACCTGTACATGAAGAGAACAGTCAGCAAACTGGAAGGGACAGTTGACTCTGATTATCAGCAAGGGGTGAGGCTGCTGTCACAAGAAGGGGGTGAGAAATGCTGAGCTTGGCCTTGGAGAGTCTCTCCTCCCCGATTGTGATGGGAAGAGAACAGCTACAGCAATATCAAATGCTTGTCCTCAGAAGGAAGTGGATTTGAGCACAGACCCCTGAAGAATGAGGTTATGACCTGCCCTACCAGGTGGCTACTTGGACCTGGTGGTTACAAAGGGCAGGGGAATCAGCATGGGAGGTGGGAGAGGGGACAAATAGCATCCTGAGACCTTGAGCCCAGCTCTAGTAGCAAATGTTACAGTTCCTCCCATGGATGAGCCCTTGCAAGTTGCTCAGAGGTCCCGGGAAGAGCTGCGTGTGCAATGGATGACAGGAGCTGGTGGATCTAAATGGTACAAGGGCGGACCACAGGGGATGGAGCACTGTCCTGCTGTGATTGCTTCTTCCAGGACTGAGTGTCCTTGCCTAATGGCAGAGGGTTGCCATCCAACGTCTCTAAGCTAATATGTCCTGTCTCTCAATTTGGATAAGAGACCCCCTATGATCTCCTGGGGAAAGGGCACTCAGGATGTGAGCTGACAGATGTGAAGAGTCTAATGGAATGAGACTCAGGTGTTCAGGGTAAAGAATCATTTGCACACAGGACCCATTAGTGCTTTTTACAGACTACAGATGGGAAAGGTGAGGCAGGAGAAGGGCAGCCGTTCATGGCAGGCACCTGGATACCTTGAATGAGACACTAAAGATTTTTATTTAATCATGATGTGGAGGCGACGGTTAGGAGTTTTATAAGCAGAGGGGGGCTTCATCATATGTATACATTTGAATTATCACTGAGACAATAATGCAAAAAACTTAAATAAAGTGAAGGAAAGGGTGCACAGCACCAGAAGGAGATGCTGTTTGAGGCCCTGGTGAGTGACAGGGTCATGCACTGAGCCCCCTGGAGCACTGCACCAGGGACAGAGGACGAGGACACGCTGTGGGAGGCCCTCGATATGGCACTGGCCGTCCTTTGTGAGGCTCATGTCTCTCATCCCTCAGGGTTGCCTCCGGATCTGATGGGGATCATAGGCTGATTGGGGATTCCAGCCCCGTGGGGACATTTGTGATGACAGTGACTCTGTTCCCTGTGGGTTTTCCCACTGGTGTAGAAGCTTCATGGGACTTTAGATTTGAAATGTTTTCCTGTTTTGTTACCAGCGTATCTGGATCTGGATTTGTTACCAGATCCAGAACAAAGGCTGGCATGAAGGACAAACTCAGAAGTGTTTGTTGAGTGGATATATCTGGCACCTAAATGCATGATCTCGTAAAAAGCACAGATCTGAGGCCCATAGAAAGATTTCTGCTTTCTGGACACTTTGACTTGGAGGTTCTGAGTTTGTTCTAGTGGAAGCATGAATAATTTGACCCAAGAAATCAAAAGCCGGAAGTGCTATGAATCTGAGTCCTCCTGTTCTTAATGAACCATGTGGGTGGGTTACTGGTCCCAGGGCTGGGGGAGGTGATGGTGTGACAGACTAGGATCCAGGGACTCATGGGGGGAAAACGAAGAATTCGTGATGAGTCCTCAGGACCTGAGTGAAGAACCACAGGGACAGGGACATGACAAGTGAGACTGTGAGGACCACAGACAACCTCCATGAGCCTCTACAGTGCTGAGTGTGGGTCAGGTGGGTGAATGTGCACTGCTATCTCCCTGCACTAAGGTCCCATAATGCCATCATTTGTCCACACATGTTCCATACAGAGAACCACAGGACCCATCAAACTCTAGTATCCAGCTCCACGTCCCAAATCCCACAAACAGCCATGACAGGAAAATTTTTAAAAAAAAGGAAGATGGGTGAGTGTGTGGTCTGCATCCACAGAGGAGAGGCTTCTGTAACGCACAGTGAGGGCAAAGCAGCCATAAATGTGGAAGTGAGAGTTTCTGTCACAGTCTGGAGGTCACTCCGCCCAGCGAGTCGTTCCATGAACCTCAGACCTGCACAAGGAGGATGCATTGTCTGTCGCTCACTTTCAGTCGGCTCATCGGTTACACCGGCCAGCCCTCGGAAACAGGGAACCCAAGTCTTGTGGGTTAAAACTGCTTTAATGCACAAGAGTTTTGGAACATTAAAACATATGTACATATTAAAGATTATATATGTATAGAATATGTATGATTAGGACAAAATTCACCAAATTTAAATGGCAACATGTGCAGACTACTACGGACATTTAAAAAATCAGTTCTTGGTGTAAAGAAGTATGTCCAGTGGTACATGCTAAGTACACCAATGTGTTAGTTCTTCACAAATCTTTGTGTATTCTCTGCTCCCTAACAAAATTCTAGAGCTTTGCCCTGGTTTGAATATGCCACCAATCCCACTTTCTGGAAAACTTCCTCACACTCGTTTTACTGCCCTCCTCTTGTCTAACTGCACTTCACGAAACACAGGGGCTCTTAACATTCTGTACAGAACTCTGGGGAGGCGGAATTCTGAAATAGTTATACGTACATGCTTTCCCTTCCCATAGACCAGAACTCTTTCTGGCTGTGAGAAGAAGTAGGGTGATTTGCACCACATGACTGATCAACAGTATCTAGACATCAGACCCTGGATGTGTGAATAGAGACAGCCACCTGGGGAGCTGCAGAAACCAGCTGGGATCTCAGGGATTTGGGCCATGACCAGCAGGGGGCACTGGTGGACCACCCTGGAGCTTCTAAACAGTTGCTCAGTGAGGATCATTCTCTCAAAGGAATCTGGGCCTGGGGCCTGGGCACTGTGCTCACTGATGGAGACTCACTGATGGAGATACAGCCCCTGTGTCCTCTCAAGTCTTGCAGAGTTCCCCTGAGCAGAGACTTTTCTTTGCTCTTAGCAGGTGCTTCCCCACAGGGCTCTCCCCAGGGATGAAGCCAACCTCCATCATCCTCAGTTGTGGTCTAAACTGAGCTCCAGCACCAGGGCTCAGGGAGGGGCTGGGCAGTCCCTGGATGGACACACATTTGCATGGACAGCCCCTCCCCTGGCAGAGGGTTGGGAAGAAAAGAGGCCTGGGCCCCACTGTGGGCTCAGGGGCTGTGTGCACCATGGCCTGGACTCCTCTCCTCCTCGTGCTCCTCTCTCACTGCACAGGTAGGGACAGGCTTGAGGGTCCCAGGACAGCTACTGAGGTTGTGTCTTTCTTTACTTGCCCAGAGCCTTGAGGAACTTTACCCTGAGTATTTCCTCCATCAACCATGAGTGTCTCTCTCTGTGTGTTCCCTCTCCCAGCCTGTGCTGACTCCACCCCTCTCTCTGTGCATCCCAGGGAACATCAGTGAGATTCCCATGCACCCTGAGAACTAGATTTAACATTGACCCCTAGCACATACACTGGTACCAGCAGAAGCCAGGGAGCCCAACGAGCACCTCCTGGGTGACCTCTCAGACCTAGACAATCGCCAGGGCTCCTGCAGAGGCAGGAGCTTCTGTGAATCCAAAGACACCTGGGCCAGAGCAGGGGCCCTGCTCTTCTCTGGGCTATAGCCTGAGGATGAGACTGGCCTTGCCATTGTGTCCATTGCAGCAGCCCTGATGCTCATACTGCTAAGAGCCACAAGTTGGTGAGAGTGAAGGCCCCCTGTGTTCCTCCTCCCAGGGAACCTCAGCCTTGCTGTGCCTGGGATCAGGTTTCACTTGGGAGTGACATCTGTTGTCACTTTAACAGACAGGACCTGAGTTTTCTGGGAAGAACAAATCAGGCCTTTTCTTCATCTCTCATTTGGACTCACCATCACCTCTGTCTCAGCTGATCCTCTTCTCAGGCAGAGGTTTTCTCAGAGCCACAAACCTCCCAGTGGAGATGCTGGAAGTGCAGACAGTGCCCAGCTCTGAGTGCAATGGGAGACTCGGGGATGTTTCTTCTCCAGATGATTTCCCAGGGGCTTTCAAATATAAGAACATGCAGAAATGAGTACTAATGTACCCATCACCAGTAAACCACAAAAAATTACAAAAAACCTTAAACACTAACAATAACATTTTAAAAGTTATAATGGCAGCAAAAAACAAAAAATACTCAAGGATAAATTTAAAAACTGAAAGTGTTATTAAATGAGAGGTACAAACTATTTCTGAGATACATTAAGACCTAAATAACTGAACACACATCTAGTTTATGGTCAGACACTCAACGTCTACGTGCCCTGCCTGCATCTGAGGGAGGAGAGGCATATGAAGTCGGCTTGAAATTAGGAGACCTAATCAGGGGGTCAAAGCAGAGCGCATCCCTCCCTCCCAGTCCCTGAGATTAAGGCTGCCTGAGCACCCTGGGTCCCAAGGACACAGTACAGGGTGGTGAGATGCCAGGTGAGGACCCAGGTTGGGGAGGAACTGCAATCACAGAGCAGATCTGCTTACATGACATGATCTGCTTAGGGAGGAGGAGTGGGCTGTGGCCAGTTTCTCAGGGGAGACAAAGGCCAGCAGAGGCCAGTTTCTCCGAGGAGAAAAAGGCCCCGAGACCCCTGCTCCATAGCCTTTTATTATGTTGTAATACACAGGAATACAGGGTGGCAAGGATTATACAGTAGATAATATTTCAAAGATATCTGAGGGCTTCAGAGTCTGAGGCAGTGTCTGTGAGGAAGAGAGTTGCAGAAACTTTGGGAGACATACTCATTTCCTCTGGGACCCTTATCATATGAATGAAAGCACTCTTAGCAGAGCAGATTTCACAGGTTTATCAGGAAGTCTTTGTGATGCCGGATTTTTCCCCAAGACAAGCTCTAGCAGGGCAAGGAGCTGCACCTTCCCCATCAGGTATTCAGGCTTAAGGGGATTAGAGCCAGGAAGCCCTTCTCCCAGACAACATGGGGGCTGGGGCTTTGTCAAAGGCTGTGGGCGAGAGTCCATTAGTCTTCATTGCAGCCCCCCAAGTCCTTCCATGAAGGCCTCCCAAGTGATCCAGTCTGGCTTAGGTGTCCCCCTCTTTGTTGGGTCTTACCGGTAATTGACTTCCGACCAAGCTTTGGGGACAGGGAGAGGAACTGAGGCAGCGTTTGCTACCAGAATCAAGCTTTGTCTCTTGTGGCTCACATTCCAAAGGTCATCCCTCACCCTTAGCCACAAGGGGTACAGATGCAATTCCTAAAACCAGGCAGAGCTGTCTACAACAAATGAATGTTATGCAAAAAATTTTTATACTAACTTTCTTCTGTAAAAGCTACAGAAGAAAGCAGCCCTGTGAGGACAATGGTGGCCCCAGGGCTGGTCTTGTCAGCCCTGTGTCACTGGGAGTACAGGTGATAGGGTGTGCATTGCAGTCAGGCTCCAATTGGCTGAGAATAATTCTTTCAGGTGTGTGCTGGGGCTCACAGAGGCCCTTGGGGTGCACTTAGACACCGAAGGGGTTCCCTGTACCCAGTTAAAGCACAGACCTACATCTGACACTGCAGGAGGAAGGGGTGGTGTGAGCAGCTGCTACACAGCACAGGCAGGGGACTCAGGGCTGATGCTAGACTCAGGCAAGATGCTGGAGGTTTCACTGTGCACCAGGACCCTCGTGGCAATCCAGGCTCTGGGGGCAGGGAAATAAGGGCCAAAAAAAAAAGTTTGAGAGCAGTGCAAACCCATGATTCTGCGTTTGTTCAGGGAAGGGCATCCAGTCCTTCTTATCCGCCACCTCATGCACATCCCCCGTTACCCCCACTGCCTCCTTTCAGAGGCAGGGTTCCCAGGGGGTGGGCTCTCTCTGGTCACATGGCTTCAGGAGGCCTCCCTCTCTCCAGACCCTGAGACACTATCCTGCAATGCCCTCCTCTGGTTTGAAGAAATCAGCGTGGTGCATCCTGCTCCTCACTCACTCACTCACTCACTTACTCATCTCCCTGTTATGCCAAAAACAATGTGTCCCCAGGAGGGAGCAGAGCAGCCTGGGGCTCAGAGAGGAAGGAGACAAGTGTGGGGACCACACCCCTGAGGCACCCTAAGAATAGAGCATCACGGGGATGGGAAGCACAGTGTTGGGACCCTGGTCAGTGATGCTGCCACAGTGGGGACGGGGCCCGTGGGGACGGGGAATATCATGAGAAACACTGTGTAAGTGACATCATTGTCACACCACTCTGCTGTGCACCAGAAATTAATAGAAAATAATGTTGGCAGTAATTAGATCAGAGCTAATGGAGACTGGACAATATGAAATGAGGGTTTCTAAATCCCATAATGGAGAAAGGACCTTTATAAAGAGGTGGAATGCCATTCATAATAATGCTATTTTTTATCAATCCTTGTGTTTATAATACTTATAAAATTAGACAAAATTATTTTCAATTCTTGAAAAGCCAGAAGTACTGTGAGCATCACAGTGAAGGGTAAATGAGAACCAGCAGGAGGAACCAAGAACACAAGGCGTGTGTTCCTCACAGGGCTGCGTTCTCATGGCAAAGGCAGGAATAGAAGGCCAAGGCCTGCGCCTGGGGCTGGGCACCGACAGGAAACCCTCATGACGATGACAACAGCAAAACAGCACCAAACGTTTCAACCTGAAGAATCACCCAAATACAACTATGACCAGCTATGAACTAATGGGGCTCCCTGAGGAACTCTAAATATTTTTAAATTTAATTTATTTATCTTTAAAGGAGAAGAGAAGGAGAGAGGAGAGAAATATCAATGTATGGTTGCTTCTTGTGCATTCCCTGCCGGAAACTAGCCTGCCACCCAGACATGTGCCCTGACTGGGAATTGAACCACGATCCTCTGGTTCGCAGACCAAAGAATGTGGTCATATCTTGGGCTCAGTCCACTCAGCAACAAGAGTGAGGGCCCCCTGAGGAACTTTAAACCTCAAAAGTGACTCAGAGTGGTCATGTAGCAGCAGCAAACAAAGGGTCCTGACAGAAGGAAACTCAGCTATCACACAATCCTTTGACATCAGGAACACAACATTTCATGTAGCTCCATGGAGGTCATTACTGACCCGAAAAAAATGAATGGATTAATCCAGTCACAGAGCAGACCTGGTCCTTCTACTTCCCTGGGTGGTGACATCAGAAAGACCCAACTGCTAATATCAGAAAACTCTCAAAAGAGCTGGGGGTGTGAGATGGGCTGGAGGATGTGCCTTCTGAGACCAGCAGGGGGCGCTGGTGGACTGAGCCTGAGAGCTCAGGGCTCTGTCTGGCTCTAGCACACTTGGGCAGGCAGTGTCCTCAGTGAGGTGTGACTGCCCTGTACCTGGTCCTGGGGGGCCACATGAGTGCTCAGCTCTGACTCACACAGTTGCCTCATATCTCGCCTTCTTCCTCCCAAGTAGTCATTGTCCAGGCCAGATTCACAGGACAAAGTAGGTGGACAATCACACAACGAAAATTAATTTCCTTGAAAAAGATGTGCCTTGGAGTTGTCCCTGGGCATAGGGTAGGAGACGCTTAAGCAGAGAAAGTCTCGATGTCAACAATTAGGCCTCAGCTAGCAGAGCTCTGGGGCTTCCCCACCATGGCCTGGATTCTTCTGTCATGCTCTCACTCATTGCAGAAGGAGTTGGCTCCCATGGACCCCGAGGGATACGTGGGGACAGGCATTGGCACTGCCTTTTCCAGCTGCCATCGGGGCACAGCTGGTCGGTCATCCATTAATTCTGCCTCCTTCTAGCCCTGCTTCTGGTCCTGGATTACACAGTGCTGCCTCTGCCACAGAGAGAGTGTGTGTGTCGCCTAAACTAATCTTTTTCTTCTAGCAAAGAAAGGAGCATAATGCAAAGGAACTATGGAAAATAACGAAAAAAAATCGCATTTGTAATCGCACCTGATATTTTCACAAATGACTCAACACATGAGCAAAAAGGACCCTCTCATTATCAAGAAAACTTCCCCTTGAACCACACAGAGGGTTTGGGCTGAGGCTAGAATATGTTCATCTCTCTGGGTGACGATGATGAACCTGGAAATTGGGGAGAGCAGATGTGAAGAGGCCAGGTCAGCCTGCAGAGGGCGTGTCTCAGAGGTGAGACCTTCTCATGAGGGAAAGTGCTCCCTGAGTCAGGCTGTGTCCCTCAGGACACACAGGGGGCACTGCTCTGTCTTTTTCATGTATGAGAGGGGCTCCTGGGGTCCCGGGAGTGTCCCCCACACAGCTATCATTCCCTCCAACCCACACTGCCTCCTAATCCTTAAAGGGACCTGTGGTGTCTGGGGAAAGCCTGACACAACTGTGTGAGTGGCAAACTCAGGATCATTTGCTGCTACACTTGCAAATGTATTGAAGAAGAAATTGGTAATACATGCATTCAGCTTTTTCTGTCACCCATTCAGTTGTTATCTCTTACTAGTTTGTCCTTTCTCATTCATTTCAATAGTATGTAGTGAAACTGTGTCCACATTCTGCCTTGGTCGGCTCCTTCACTGAGGCTGTGGGATCAGAGTTGTGCCAGGGCAGACCCTGTGCCTTCACTCCCCACACGCTAACTCTGGAATCCCAGAGGACTCCCTGCAAGAGGTGGCAGTGTCTGCTACCTCCTTCAAATAAGACAAGAATGGTTTCCACTGAAGAAGGAAGAAATGTTCTAATGTAAGGGGCAGAGTGAGATTTTTGATGAGCTAGAACACAGGGGCCAGATGTAAACACAGACATCTCATCATGTAGGCCACAGCCGATTCACAAAGAGAGCATTAAGGTCACCAGGGATGAGGAGGAACTGATTTGGTGACAGAGGTCAACACTCCACATTCAGGGCAATAGTCACTTTGCAGTCATTGGTGTTGTGAGGCAGCAGCGTCTGTCTCTTTTCAGATCTCCCCAGGGGACATCAGGGTGACACTGTGTCAGGACAAGACAGAGGAAGCTGATTTGCATGAAGCACCTCCTCCTCCTAGTCGGACTGGGAGGCCTGAAAAGGCTCCAAGGCCCCGACCCTCCAGCCCAGGAGTCTGAGGAGGCGTCTTCCTGTGAGTGTCCTCACCATGGCCTGGATGGTGCTTCTACTCGGGCTCCTCACTTACAGCTCAGGTCAGAGGAGGGGACTCTGCATTCTTGGGGGACGCACCAAAGCAGGGTTACAGGGTAACCTAGTCACCCATTACAACACCCATGTCATTCCTGTTGGTTTCAGGCGTGTTTTCTCAGACTGTTGTCACCGAGGAGCCATCGTTGTCTGTGTCACCTGGAGGGACAGTCACGCTCACCTGTGGACTTAGCTCTAGCTCAGTCTCTAGTGGTAACTACCCCAGCTGGTACAAGCAAATGCCAGGCAAGGCTCCCCGCATGCTCATCTACAGGACAAATAGTCGCCCCTCTGGGATCCCTGAGCGCTTCACTGGATCCATCTCTGGGAACAAAGCCGCCCTCACCATCACAGGGGCCCAGCCTGAGAACGAGGCTGACTATTACTGTGCTCTGGAAATGGGTAGTAGTGTTGATAGTTACACAGTGATGTGACCCCATGGGGAAGTGCAACCAAAACCTCCCCATTGGCTCAGAATGGCTCAGCTTTAGTGACAGAAGGAAAGAGAGAGGGTGGGAATGGTCAGCACACCAAGGGGAGGGGCTGCAGGGCCCCATTCCCATGTCCAGTGGCTCCTCTCCACATGCCTTCTCCAGGCTCCCCCAGCCTGTGCCCATCTGTCCCATGTGACCCTGGCAGATGGGAGTTCCTGTCTTCCCCTCTTCCTACAACCATGACGGGTGAAGGCTGAGTGCAGACAATAAACCATCAGAGAGACTCAGAGCCCACACTGCCCTTTGTAATCCTGCCTGTGTTCCAGGAGCTTTAACAAGATGCACTCATGTATTGATTGAGTCTGTGGACAGTGAGAATATTTTATTGGCATTTAAATGAGAGTGTCCCTGGGAGCTTGTAGGGAATGCTGGTCTCCTGACTAGGCCTGCTGGGTCAGAACTGTGTGTTTGTGGGCAAAATATTGTTTCAACAAGCTCTCTCCCAAAGTGTTTTAGGAAGACTAAAGATTTAAATATACCTACACTTCTATTACTATAGCATTATTCCTGAACACTTTTGTTTGAAATTTACTCAAGTTAAATTCCAGATCACCATTCCTTCTAAATTAACCTGCGTAAACCTGGAATATTCAGAAACAGATTTCAAATCTCAGGTCATCGATGAAAACTGTGAGCTGATTTCTCTTTTCCCTTTTTTTAAAAATTGAAACCTACAACTGCCAGTTGAGAGGGTTTCCATGACTTAGGTGAATATTGATGCTCTGAGACGACACCTGTTTAGAAGGGCCTCCCAGAAACCCCCTCCCTGTCCCGGGCCACCCCCTCAGCACGGGGACAGGTGAGGGGCTTTGGGCAGCATCTCCACACCAGGTTCCCTGGGACACCTGGCACTGGGTTGTGAGGGGAGGAGCAGAGTGGGAAATCATCCTTTTACTGACACTTCTCATCTGTTGAAAAATCTAAGAAAAACTTTATATCAAAGCACACAAAATGAAAAATAAAGCATCGTATCTAGTATGTAACAAACATCTATATTTGTGTGGGCTTGTTTCTGGTGAAGTTTATGGCACGACTGGATTCCTGGAATGGCTCTATGAGCAAAAAAAGGATATATTGGGTATTTCATGAAATTTAAATCCAACCTGCTGTTTAGTTCATATTATTTTACCAACATTAGTTTCTTAGGTTTTAAATATGACCCCAGCATTGCAAGAATGTAATGGCAGAAAAAAATGTGGATGAAAGTTATGCAAAGATTTTTATATAATTTTTCTGTATGGGCTGCAAGGGCAGCAGCCCTGTGAGGACAGTGGTGGCCCCAGGGCTGGTCGTGTCAATGGGGACTGGGTGGGGACGGCAGATGACAGGGTGTGCAGCACAGTCGGGCTCCAAATGGCTGAGAATAATCCTCATCAGGTTCTTTTCACCTCAACTGAATGTGTAAGATAAAGAACTTAGCACTCAGAATCCCAGCCTGCTGTGAAGAGGTAATAAGGACCCACACACAGACATCATCCAGTTTATAGACAAGGGGTTTCCAAAGCCTGGCCTGGAGGTCAAATGTGTCCCTGGATGACTGTGAATGGGGCCCAACCCCAAATCATAAATTTACCTGAAACTTTAGGATACTTTTTTGTGATGAAGTGTTGCAATGTCATGTAAAATCAATGTATGTTCACTCTCGCTACTTGCACACAGTGTGGCTCCAGTTACTGCCGACAGATGGTTTTAGAAGGTTATTGAAAGTGCCGCTGCAGAACAGGGTTGCCCTGTGAGGGCGGTTTGCTCATCTGCGGCGGCTGATAACATGAAAATCATGCATGGACCTGTTTTTGCTGATCAGTTGTCATTAGTGTTTGTGTAATTGTGGGTGGCCCTAGAGAAGTCCTCCTCTTCCAGTGTGGCCCCGAGACACCAAAAGGTGGACAGCCCTCTTCACAGGTGTCACAGGAACATGCTCCTCTTGGGGCAGCCCAGGGACTCACTGGACCATCACTGCCCTTCATTCCCACTCACTGGGATTCACCTGAAATGCCACTTTTTCACAGGGAGAGGAGCTGGCTACCTGCTACTGAGTTACAGTGCCGAGGCTTTGGGCTGTGTGTGCTGGGGTGCATGGAGGCCCTTGCGGTGCTCTTATCCACTGAAGGAGCTGCTTGTCCCCAAGTTGAAGAACAGAGGTACATCTGACACTACAGGGAAGAGGAGATGAAGTAGCCGCTGGACAGGACAGGCAGGTGACTCAGGGCTGATGCTGGGCTCGGGCAAGATGCTGGAGGTGTAACTGTGGGCCAGGACCCTCATGGCAGCCAGGGCTCTGGGGGCAGGGAAATAAGGGCCAATGGAAAACCTCATGAGCAGTGCAAACACAGGATTCTGTGTCTGTGCAGGGAAGGGCGTCCAGTCCTTCTCATCTGCCTCCTCATGCACATACTCTGATGCCCCCACTGCCTCCTTCCCAGAGCAGGGTTCCCAGGGGGTGGCTTTTCTGCTGGTCACGTGGCTTCAGGAGGCCTCACTCTCTCCAGACCCTGAGACACTATCCTGAAATGCCTCATCTGGTTTGAAGAAGTCAGCGTGGTGCATCCTGCTCCTCACTCACTTACTTACTCACTCATCTCCCTGTTCCACTAAAAGGAACATGTTCAGCAAGAGGGCACATAGCAGCCTGGGGCTCAGAGTAGAAGGGGACACCGGTGGGGACCACACCCCTGAGGCACCCTAAGAATAGAGTATCATGGCATTGGGAAGCACAGTGTGAGGAACGTGGTCAGAGATGCTGCCACAGTGGGGACCGGTCCGGTCCTCTGGGGACAGGGAAGATTATGAGTAACACTTTGTAAAGGATACAATGGTCTAACCAGTCTGCTGTGCACCGGAAATCAATACAAAATACTATTGGAAGTAACTAGATCAGGGCTAATGGGGATTGGACAATATGAAATGAGGGTTTCTAAACCCTGTAATTGAGAAAGGACCTCTATAAATGGTGAAATACCATTTATAATAATGTTATTTTTCATCAATCCTTATGTTGAAAATTTTATAAAATTAAACAAAATTATCTTCAATTCTTGAAAAGTCAGAAGTACTGTGAGCATCACAGTCAATGGTAAATGAAAACCAGCAGGAGGAACCAAGAACACAAGGCCTGTGTTCCTCACAGGGCTGAACTCTCATGGCAAAGGCAGGAATAGAGAGCCAAGGCCTGTGCCTGGGGCTGGGAACCCAACAGGAAACTTTCGTGACGATGACAACAGCAAGAACAACCACTGAATGTCTCGACCTGAAAGAATCACCCAAATGAGACTATTACCAGCTATAAACTAACAGGGCTCCCTGAAGATCTCTAAACCTCAAAAGTGACTCCGAGGGGTCACATACCAGCAACAAACCCAGCGGCCTGACAGAAGAAAATTTAGCTATCACATAATCCTTTAACATCTGGGAACACAGCGTTTCAGGTACCTGTATGGAGGTCATTAGTGACCTGAAAAAATTAATGGCTCAACCCTGAGTCACAGAAGGGATGTGCTCATTCCACTGCCCTGGGTGCTGACAGCAGAAAGACCCAACTGCAAACAGCAGAACCCTCCCAGGAGAGCTGAGGCTTGAGATGAGCTGGAAGATGTGCTTTCTGAGACCAGCAGGGGGTGCTGGTGGACTGCACCTGAGAATCAGGGCTCTGGGACAGGCAAGCTGGGAAAGGACTTTACTGGGTCTTGCACACTTGGGCAGGCAGGCAGTGTCCTCAGTGAGGTGTGACTATCCTGCACCTGATCCCCAGGAGCCACATGAGCACTCAGCTCTGACTCACACACTTGCCTCATATCTCACCCTGTAGTGAACCTTGGCCAGCAGAGTCCACCTGTTGTGGCTTACGATGAGAACCAATGCACAGGCGAAAATGATCCTGTGTGGAAAAAGGGAACAGGCACGAACGACTACTCTCTCAAGGGGAGAGTGCCTATGGGTGCCTCAGCCACTCCCTCAAGAGGGGAGCACCCCGACCCTTGCCTAGACAGGCTTTTATTACTCTCCTGGGGTCTTACATCAGGGAAAGATTTATTATCTATCACATAGAATATTATTGTCTACATCATAGGTACAATCAAGGAAATAAAAATAACATGCAAAGGGAGACGGCAATGAGCTGATTAGCTCTGTCCTTGGGAGAGCTCACACAGGCTTTGGAAATTACCTTGGAGATAGACAATACAGATTGTTGCTTTAGACCAGGGTGAGGGAGTTTTAGCAAGAGCAAGCTATAATAATCTGTAAGAATTTTCTATGCCTGATTCCCACGGGAAACCTCAGTTTTCAAGTCTGGGTTCTGCCTACCACTTCGCATCTGTAGGTTTTCCATACAGAGCTGAGTCACATTTGCCAGGCCAAGACAAACCAGTCCCCTACAATTCCCCCCCACTTTTTTTTCTTTTTGTTAAGGCTGTTGTGGTGACACGTCCGATAAGACTCACTACTTGCTGGTCTCTTTTGCCACCATGGGCAAATAATTTGTAAGTGCATCATAATATACAAAGCATCATTAAAATCTGTAAACAACCAGCAGCTCCAGTGACCCAGAATCTTAGATTGAGTCCACCAAACCAGTATTTTGCCTTTAAGGAGCCAGGATTATCACTAAGGATTTGCAGGATCTCCTGTTTAGTTCAGCGTTGAATGTCCTGCAATTGTTGGTGTAACTCCAGTTGCAATTTATTGATTTGTCCCTTTAAATCAGTAGAAAACGCTCCTCTTAGGTGATGTTGAATAGCATGCCAGAAGTATTGGCTGGAGTTCCATTGTAGTGGGGTGACACCCAGTTTGGAGAAACCAGAATCACAGGTCAGCTGCTTACGGGTCACTAGTGCGTCCTGGTGTTCACCAGTCCAGTTGAGCACTGATTCAACTGCAGAAAGTCGAGTCAGGATTTCTTGATCAATTTGGGCCTGTTGAAGCATTTCTAAAGTGGAATTGGTTAAGAGAACACCAACAGTATGAGCAGTTTGAACTGACCCAATGAGGGCAGCGGTTGCCATGGCCGCAGTAGCTGTGACAACTAGAGCAGAAACAATACATGCAAGCAAAGTGCCAACAAACCATCAGACTCTTAAGCAGGCCAGTGCATAGTTAAGCACTATTATGTCACTGGGATCTTCCCATTCTCTGGTAACATTAACTGGCACCCATAGCTGAGTTCTTCTTCTAACTATATAAACTGTAGTGAGGCTCAACTGAGTAATATTGAGATGAGTAAGACAGTTGGCATATATGGAGCCTGCAGGGACAGGCAAAGAATAAATTTTTGCTGATTCACTGTAAAAGACTTGAGCTGTCCCTGGAGTTTCCAAAAATAAGTAAGGGTGAGAGGTACAAACTGTGACCCAATCTTGTTTTAGAGGGTCAATTTGATAAAAACATCCTTGGATACATTTAGGGTCACATACAATTCTTATATACAGATGCATTGTAGTAATAAGAAGCAAGCCCATTTTTCCATGAGTTGTAACGCCAAGGGCTAGTGTGGTTGGAAGAAATGATTCTGATAATAGGTGCCCCAGTACCAGGCCCTTCCCACCACATATTAGTATACAGGATTCAAGGCAGAGCCCAAACTATTGGGCCAAGCTTAGCCAGTACTTTCCAATTAGCTCCCCAGTTCTCTACTACAAAAGGACTTTGGGGGATAAAAGCAAAAATAGCATTCGGTCCTCTGCACAAAGACCAAGACACTGAGTCTTTGTGGCTCTTGTCTAAAGTACAAGGAGGAATTGGAGAGGATTGAGTATGATAAATCCTCTCTGGGGCATGCAAGCCAATTATAGTTACTATGGAAAACTGATAGTAACTACTGTATTGCTCTTTGCTTGCAGCATAAAGTGGCTCCTTTAAAGGAAAACACAAAGTGTCAATAAGAACAGAAAAATAAATTAGTAAATACTTAGCAACATAAACCGTATTTTTTGGCACCAGAATCCAGTGCTTATTTTCTTCTAGTTGGCCAGTGTCAGCTGGGCCACCTGGTCTGCTAGCTGATCGGTTTTCATTTCCAGGTAGCAGAGCTTGGTGTCTGTTTTGTTATAAAGCTTCACCCTTTTAGCTGGAAGCCAGACAGGACCTGGAGGGATGGAAACTCATGCATACCCACTTCCCCATGTTAAGGGATCTACAGGACTCTGCCAAGTACCATCCCCCAGCAGATCTCTGTATAAAACTTGAGGATAAGATGACTTTGGTTCTCTCTTCGGAAAATGTTTCTCAGTTAAAGTACAGTGTGATTCATCACAGTTTAGAAAATTATAGGTAAACATAGTTAACATAATCAAATTTGGGGGGCAGACTCCTGACTCCCCCTTTTTTGTTTTTTAAGAAGATTTTTAGAAGTATAACACTCCCATTCAACAACTGCCTGACTGGTTGGATTGTAAGGTATTCCTGTTTTATGCTGAATATTCCAAGGCTGAAGGAAGGCTTGAATAGAATGTGCAAATTATCCAGGGCCATTAGAAGCTTTAATTGGCTGAGGCCGACCCAAATGACTGAAGGCTTCAAGCCAATGGGCTTGTATATTTGTAGCAGATTCTCCTATTAAAGCAGATGCATGTAGGGCATCAGAGTAAGTATCATAAGAAACGTGCATGTGTTTGAATTTTCCAAAGGGAGTGTAATGAGTGACATCTGTTTGCCAAATTACTTGAGAACTTCGTCTTTGAGGATTAACTCTTGTAAAATGAGGATACTTTTTAATAATTTGAAAAATGGTTACACACAAAGGGCCTTATGTGACTTGATTGACTAATCATTTTTCTTTGGGAATAGAATAGCCAGTTCTTTCCTGAGGAAATGACCAGTGTTTGAAGGTGCTGAGTTAAAAAATGGTACTTCATTTTCCAGGGAGGAGGGCTTGTTCCCCCCAGGAGACAGTATACCTATATCTCAGTTTTACAGTAAAGGGTCACAGCTCTGGCATAAACAAGGAGGATTTGTAATATTTCCTTAACACCTCACACTTCCTATCCCACTTATAGCATGCTTTAGATGGACAAGTTTATGAACACATTCATAACTTTTAGAAACAGTTTTTCCCTACTGGCAAATGCATTTACTTTTTTTTAAATCCTTGGTGATTGCTACATTCTTGCAATGTGCTCAAAAGTGAGCTGTCATTATCTAGTGCCCTTGAAAAATTTTTAGCGAGGTTGAAGAAGAGGGAGGGAAGATATTAAGCTCAGCATAGCTTGTTCCCTTGTCCCTGGGTCTTCAGAAAGAGGATTCAGAATGGTTAAAAGACACATTTCCTCACTGGTTTTCTTTCTGAGCGTTTTACCATCTCAGGGAAGTGAGATCTTTTTCTTTCTTTACTAATCAATTTAACTTCTTTATGATGTAATATTAAGGATCTCATTCTTTCTATTAAAACTTTTTAAGACTGAGATGTTACTCTTAAAAACAGAAACAAAAACAAAATTCAGGCAAACCAGTATTTTCAAATTAAATCCTCTAAAGGAGGGAGTGAGAAACTTGTCTTTATCTCAAATCACCTGGTGCTGTTTCAACTTCTGTCCAACTTTTCCTAAATAACTTAGTCTAAGATACCTTGTCAGGGAGATATTTAGCAGCTTAAAAAAACTGCCAAATTAACATACAACATTGCTATTGTCCTTTAGAGAGCCTATACTTGTTGTTTAAAAGTTTCCATTTTTACTTACGATTTTTGTCGTTTCAGATTCCACAGCTCACATTAAACCTTAACTAATTAGCTATTGGGGAGTATAGTGTGGTGGGTCAAAAATGTACTGTTGGTGAAAACTGTCAGGGAGGGCTGCCTGGTATCCAGGGTACCCTAACCCCGCTTATGGGTTTCGGGATTTTCCCACGTGTCTGAGACTGCGAGGGAGGGATGGAAGCACCAGGTGACCAACGTTTGTATCGCGCTTCCTGACCGAGCCGAGAGTTCAATTACTGTGATTAGAATTCCCTATGAGGCTCCTACACATCTCAGGGATTGACCCCAGACAGCTCCCAAAGGCCCCTACTCACATAGGAAAGCCTGAGATGTCAAGCGGGAGGGAGAAAATGCCTCTTATCTTCCATGTCTTGGAACACTCAAACAACCTTGTTAACTGACTTTGAGTACTCAAAGCAATCTTTGGAGTTTGGTTGAAAACAAAATACCCATTTACTATCTGCTTTTCTGTTTACAGGCAGGGGGAGGAAAAAGGCAGAATGAAAAGTCCTGCAAAAAGCACCTTTTAAAGAAAGAATGTGCAGAGGTGCTTGGGAAAAAAATCTAATTGAAAGGAAAGTTTATTGCTCTCTCCCAAGCCTAAAACCTAATTGGGGATTGTGCTGCAGGGATATGCTTGTGAGTGATTTTTACAGTGTGCCTCTCATTGTGTGGGCTTGGCTTGAGATAGGCAGGAAACCTACTGTTCTTTCCTTGCACACCTCCAACTCATACCTGTCACAGGTGTCTTTGTTGGGGCGAGCGCCCTTGTGGCTCTTAAATGCTTGACCTGTGCCCGTGGGCTGTGGCAATATCCAGAGAGAGAGAGCAAGGCTTCTTCTTACTAAAGAAAGTGTGGTCGCTGAAAGAGCAACCTTGGAAAAATACCCTTTTCCCCTAAATTACAACACACCCTACCCCCTCCGAAAAGCACTTGGGTTCGTCAGTCCTTACCTGGGTTTTTGCGCACGTTCGACCCATGTTGGTGTGTTGGCCACAAACAGACAGCCTTGGCTGACACCTGACACATCCTGTTCCTGGGCACCAGATGTGGCAGACGCTATTCAGCAGAATCCGCCTGTTGTGGCTTACGACAAGAATTAATGCACAGGTGACAACAATCCTGTGTGGAAAAAGGGAACAGGCACGACTACTCTCTCAAGGGGAGAGTGTCTATGGGTGCCTTGGCCCTTCCCTCAATAGGGGACAACCCCTATCCTTGTCTAGACAGGCTTTTATTATTTTTCTGGGGTCTTACATCAAAGAAAGATTTGTTATCTATCACATAGAATAGTATTACCTATATTCTGGGTACAATCAAGGAAATAAAAATTATATGGAAAGGGAGATGGCAATGAGCTGATTAGCTCTGTCCTTGGGAGAGCTCACACAGGCTTTGAAAATTACCTTGAAGAGAGACAATACACATCTGTTGCTTTAGACCAGGGTGAGGGAGTTTTAGCAAGAGCAAGCTGTAACAATCTGTAAGCATTTTCTAGGTCTAATTCCCACAGGAAAAGTCGGTTTATAAGTCTGGGTTCTGCCCACCACTTCACATCTGTAGCTTTTCCATACAGAGCTGAGTCACATTTGCCAGGCCAAGACAAACCAGTCCCCTACAGGTTCATCCTTAGCAAGTAAATGGGACTATTTGCTTTGGGGTCACTGGTCTCCCAACACAAACACAATTGTTACCACAAATAAAATACCTGCTCAGTGGCTGGTGGGGAGGAGCACAGAAGTGCATCGTGTGTGACTGAGAGAACCTGGTGGCTCGTGCCCAGTGCCCTATGTGTCTCCTGGTGCCAGCCTGGGCTCCACTGATGACTCCCTGAGCTCTGAGACCTGACAGAAGCTGGGTCTCCCTGTGACCTGAGATCCGAGCTGTGTGGAGCCCCTGCATCCCCGGGGCTGGTCACAGCCTCCCATTGAGTAGAGGCTCTCAGAGCCCTAAGTGCTCACTGTCCAAGCTCAGTGTGCTGACCTCCAGTGCTCTACCTTCTCCAGTTCTGTGACTGGAAGAATGTCGGACAGAGTTTATGTATCAACCTTTGTACTGAGAAAAAGTGAAGTAGACAAAAATGTCTTTGTAGATGAGAATCAGAAGTATAGGGGAAGCCAACAGGCTGACAGAGAGGGCAAATGAGAGCCCAGAGCAGCCGGCAGGAGCAGAGCGTGTATTCCCTGAGCACGCTGGGTTCTGTGGGATTGAGGCGCATCCGAACCTAGCATGTGAGGTGAGGGCCTGGGACCTACAAAGGGGCCTCCTCACAACGTGAGTAACAGCAACAGAGTCAGTCAGCTTGTGAGCAGACTCCAGCACAGTTACTGCTCTGCACGACCAGGCCAGGAAGTCTCCATCCTAAACCAGAGTCCAGACTGGCACAGACTGGTAATGAACCCAGGCAAAGGCCAACTCACACCACAGGGAGCCTTCTTTTACCCGGTAACCAAGCTCCATGCACCATCTCCCATGTGGAGCACTCTGGGGGGTCACCAGTGCCTCGGATTAATCGGTGTCTCAGGCTAACCTCACACACAGGGTGTCTCCTTCTGCTACTGCCCTGCACAGTGACATCAGCAGCACTGACCTGCACATTCATGTCCCTCCTTCCTGGAGAACTGGGAGGTGCCACAGGGGCTGCAGGAGGTGGGCTCTGAGGCCAACCAGGAGGGCGCTCACTTGGTCCCAAGAGCCCTGGTCCTGGGACAGATACTCGGCTGGGTTTTGTGCACTTTGGCCAGCAGCATCCTCACTGTGTGTGAATTTGCAGCACGTGGGGTCCCTTGAGCCACAGGGACACTGGTCTCTGACTCACTCACTCGCTTCCTGTGTCCTCTTGCCCCTTCCTGCTGTTGTCATTCCAGCCTGACGTCCAGACAGGGGCAGGTGGACAGTCACCAAACAGGAGCAAATCTGCATGGAGAAGTGCGGCCTCTGACTGTCTGGACACAGGATGAGAGACCCTTGGAGATGGGAGAGTCTCAGTACCAGCAACTGTGCCTGAGCAGGCAGAGTGCTGGGCCTTCCCCATCATGGCCCAGATGACTCCCCTCCTCACCCTCCTCACTCACTGGACGAGGAGTTTGACTGGTGGGGATTGAAGGATATCCATTGGGGACATTCGCATGGCTGGTACTTCTGGCATCTGGGCTCACACCGTGTGTTGTCCTATTGTTTTTACCCCGTTCCCTCCTAAGCCCAGTCTCCCGGGTCCATCTGAGCTAAAACAGTCATCCTGCACTGTGTCTGGGGCTCTGTGTTTCCCTGTGCACCTGTATGTGTGTGTGGGAAATGAGTGAGGAAGTGTGGGTTATTAAAATGTTCTGTGTGGTTCCCACCCATTAGTACAGACATGGTATTCACACTTTGTTTTGTTTTTTGACCATTAGAAAGTTTTTCTCCTAAACTGCTCTACCTGGTACTGGAATGATTCTCATAGTTTAATGGGGACACTCTTCCTTTTTCCTCAAAACTTGAACCTGGACTGAATCGAGGCCACATAATTGTAGCTCCTTCGATTGAGGGAGAGTTGGCACACCCAGCCTGCTATTGAACACAGTTGACAGGACAGGGTCCTTGGAAGACCCTCCTCTCTTCCAAACCCCAGAGCCTGTGACTTCCTGGTCGGCTGGGCCCTAGAGGGAGGAGACGGGATAAGCACTCACCAGGAGGGCAAGAAGGCATTTCCTGGAGGAGGCCAGACAGTGTTGGAAAGGACAGGGTTAAGTCTGAGAACATCTAGGCTACTGGGCCTAAGTGAGAGACCTCAGCCAGCTTCTCACTCAGCACTCAGGTTGTCCAGAGAAGAAACATGGGGCTGGGGCAACCAGGGACTTAAGGGAGCGGTTGGTACAGACCTCACCCTCCCTCTGTCAGTGGACTGATTTGCTTGTGTGGGGTCCCTGACTCTGCCTCTTTCCAGATTGCCCCCAGAGGAGGTCACAGTGACATTGGGGGAATAAGAGGAAGCTAATTTGCATAAAGGCCCGCCCCCTTCCTAGTGGGTCTGGGGAGTAGAAAAGACCCTAAGACCCCACACTCCAGCCCAGGAGGTGAAAGCTTGTGCCCTGTGAGCGTCCCCACCATGGTGTGGACGGTGCTCCTGCTCGGGCTTCTCACCTCTGGACCAGGTCAGGGGAATGCACTCTGAGTCCTGGGGGACACGTAAAAGCATTGTTTCTGGTGGCTGTTTTCTGCCTTAACAATACATTCCTTCTTTCTCCTGTTGGTTTTACCAGCCAGTTCTGAGAATTTGGTGACCCAGGAGCCATCCCTCTCAGTGTCTCCAGGAGGGACAGTCCCACTCACCTGTGGTCTTAGCTCTGGGTCAGTCCGCAGTAGTAATCACCCCAGCTGGTTCCAGCAGACCCCAAGCCAGGCTCCCCGCACCCTAATCTATGGGACAAACAGTCACCCCTCTGGAGTTCCTGAGCGTTTCTCTGGATCCTTCTCTGGGAACAAAGCCGCCCTCACCATCCCGGGGGCCCAGCCTGAGGACAAGGCTGACTATCACAGTGCTCTGCATCTGGGCAGGAGTTTGCACTCACACAGGGATGTGAGCCCACGGGAAAGTGCGACTGAAACCTCCTCATAACTCAGGAAGGCTGAGCCACTACAGGTGGAAGAAAGGAGAGAGGGTGGAAACAGTCAGCACCATGGGAAGGAGCTCTCTGGCCCCTTCCTCCCAGCCAGTGGTTTGTCAACATGTGCCCCTTCCGGTCTTTTCCAGGATGTGTCCATCTCTCCAGTGTGGCTCCTGAAAGCCTGGGCTTCCTCTCCCCCTCTCTGCCTATGATCCTGAAGAAAAGTTAGCTCCAAAATTCTCCAGCCCACAGTCACTTTGAGCTGCCGCTGCTCTGGTCAGACTCGTCTTACTCACCAAGCATCACGGGGAGTCCTCATTCATCACAGTGATGACACGGACCCCCCTAATCTTCGACCTTCCTTCCTACACACAGAGCTAGAAACGAAGCCCTTTAGCTGCCCCGCTCCATGGAGCAGGTGCTTGCAGTCAGTGTACAGTGGAGTTCATGAAGGAAAAAAAAGATTTGGGAAAATTTATTTTTAATACTACCCAGGAGATCACTAATGCTCTCTTGATATTTATGTCTCACACTCTTCAGCTCCTCTGCTTTGGAGCATTACTTAATTAACTATGATGGAGGTTTTTTTTTTCATAGTGTAACTTAAAAACCTCTCTAAACTTTAATATTAACTCTGTAGTAGATTTTTAAATAATTATTGGTTTTGGAAAGCATTTGCTCTCACAAAACTGGACAGTTTTATCACTACATTGCCTCACAGCACAGAGAGTGGTCCATGGATGTTTGTGGACTGATAGTTACAAAGTCTCAGGTCAGTGTTCCCAGCATCATCTCCCCCCGCAGATGAAGTTTGACCAATGGGCAGCAGGGGGCGCTGTGGGTTCCCCAAGTTCTAACAGTGGGTGCCCTCCCTTATAATGCCCCAAAGTGCCCTAAACTGGAGCATTAGAGCCTGTGTCTGCTGATGGAGACTCGGTAGCTATTTTCTCTCTGGTCTAGGTAGGGTCTCCCCCTTACAGGTCTGCGTGAGGCCCCAGGAGCGGGGTCCCCTGTGGTCCCTCCAAGAGCACACAGTGAGTCTCATCCTTCTTAACTGCAGTTCCCCAAACTCACTCATAAATGGAGAGGATTTCAAAGAGAGCTTTCCTGTGATTTGGAAATCAAGTGAACAAAACTGGATCCAAATCTGGCTCTTTCAAATAATAGCCTGTTTCAGTGCCGTCCCTCTGAGTTGCTCAGGGCTGGTGTCATCCCCTCCCTGTACTGGTGACACAGGTCCCACCCATGGCAAACCAGAAGGAGGAGCGTGTGGATGAGGAAAGCAGGATGCTGACCTGAGCAGGAAGAAAGACAGCAGTGGTCAGGGCTGACACTTTCTGGGGTCCCCTGACTGTGCACTGAGCTCTCGTGTCACCTCCGTCAGGGGTGGACAAAGGGGAAGTGGAGAAGGCTCAAGAGGCTTCCTGTGGCCTTGTGAAGGGCCTTGGACCCCGTGGACAGTGCCCGGAAGAGCCCCTTTGAAAGGAGACAGAGCAGCGTGTGGGAATCAGTGCAGAGAGGGACCCTGCTCTCAGGTTCCCCATTGTCTTGCAGGACATCCTGTCTGCGACAAAAGATCACAGTGGATCCTGCCGCTGTGAGGAAGAAGAAGGCTGTTGTGTCTTCCACACGCCATGTCCTCATTGCCCAGATTTCCAGCTTTGACTGGGGGGAGTTGGCAGGATGGGAGGCATTTTTATTATAAGGGACTTGGCTGTTGCTTTGAATGAACTGGAACATGATGAAACCATGTAAGTGAGGTTCGTGTTGAGTTACTCTGTTTCTTAATGGGCAGGAAGAAGTAGATGTTTGTATAAGATTTACAATATTCTTATTACTGCTTCTGTGTGAATTTCACTGAAAGAGTTTTCTAACACTTCCTGAGGGACAGGACGGTTTATTGCAAAAGTAGCACTAAGTAGGGACCCTAATGCCCACCCAAAAACTGCGTCTGTTGGTTTTGGGTCCTGCTTATTATGCCTCCACCTCACTGAGCTGGCCGTTTCAGTCAGCTGAGAGGAGCGACGAAAAGAGGTCTTCGGGTTATCCTACCAGTGATGACGAAACCAGCTCTTGACTTCATCTTCCACTGATGCCAGACTCACATTTACCCAGAACATACGGCCTCTCAGCACTGTCTCCAGAAATGATTCCGTGTGATAAATGACACAGTAAACTGCAAATGCCTCCTTGCTTGTCTGAGAGTTTACACTTGCCCTGTCCAGCTGGCCTCACATATTGTGAGCTACAGACACCCAGCAATGCCCAGGGGTGGATTCTGTGGAAGGTTCTGTTCTGTTCTAGTCAATCCTGGGCCATAGTCCATAAAAAGGCGGCTGCTGAGGAGGCAGGAGAGATCACCCACCTCCACCGCCTCTACCGTCTTGGCCCGGATTGCAAGCATGGAGAAGGGGAAAGGCATGAGTGTGACAAGTTCCTCAGCTTTACTCTCAGAGCATTCATTCCCCGCTCCCCCACCCAGAAACTGTGTTAATAAGAGTTTTAAAGAAGTTTCCTGATGTGGTTGAGGAAGCCAGTGGACTCAGGCAGTAAGACATCGGATATCCCATGTACTGAGCTGCTCACTGGGATGATACTCTCTGGCCCGGGGACGGAGGGCCATCCCAGTGTCTTGTAGCCCTGGTTTGCTGCCCCTCAGTGTCTGGACTCTGGAGAATCCACAGTCTTTCGTGCACTGGTAGCTTCAGGAGCTCCCTCATAATCCATGAAGAACAGAAACCTTCCCCTCTCTTGCTCAGTTTGATAATGCCTCTCCGCACACAGTCTGCCTCAAGTGGGCCCCATCATTTCCTAATCTTACAGCTGGGAACAGTGAGGAGGCCGAGTCTTCTCTGGGGACTCCTGGAGTCTCCTTCACATGGAGGGATCCCTGCATGGGGCAGCAGGGGGTGCTGTAACACAGGTTTGGACAGGGTCTGCTCTTCAGCCATCTGTGGTCTGGTTCCAGATGCCAGATGTTCCCTGGGGCCCCTTGGGAGTCACATACTAAATTTGTAGCAGACATCCCCCCTCATGGGGCCAACTCCCAGCAAAGAAACAGACTTATGGTGCCACATAGCGTAGAACTGTCAGTGAGACAGACAGATGTGCATGGAGAAACCTCCCATCCAGGGAGTTTGGGGAGGGATAAAAGGGACCCCAGATGCTGCTTGGAAGCAGAGGGTCTCAGAAGACAGAGCCCTGTAGCTTCTCCAACATGGCCCAGACCGCTGTTGTCCTGGTCCTCCTCACTCACTACACAGGGGCCTGGGTCCTGAGAGTCTGGGAATGTGGTCCCGGGAGGACACAGGGCCTCTCCCTGGGGGTCCTGGCTGTGTTGCTGGAACCCCAGACTCCCCATCCTGTGCCTTTCTTTCCTTTATTCCGGGACACAGTCTGGGCTGACCCAGGAAGCCTCAGTGTTGGGGTCTCTGGGTCAGACTGTCAGCATCACCTGTACTGAAAACAGCAACAATGTCAGACACAGTGGTGCAAGCTGATGCCAGCAGGTCCCTGGGGCTGTCCTCAAACTTCTCATATATGTTAGCACCGGTTGACCTTCAGAGATCCTGGTTTGGTTCTCTGGCTTTTGTTTGCCCCAAGACCTCCCTGACTGTCTCTGGTCTCCAGTCTGAAAACCAGGCTGATTATTTCTGTGCTAGGTGGGACAAAGGTCTCAGGTCTCACCCAACTCCAGGGTGGTTGGGAGTGAGACCGAACACCTCCTCTGTCTGCATCCCCTGAGTGGGTGGTCACTCCCTGTGATCATCTGGGTCCAACCACAGAGGAGTGGTTAATGTTTCTGTCATCTTTCCTCCAGCTTTTGGGAGCCTGATGCTGTTAGTGCAGCGGGTCATGTAATGGCATCTGTCACACGGGTCACTCCCATACTGTCCCTGCACGTCCCTGCCTACCACAGAGCTGGGGCTCCTCGGTGAATCACTGAGTAAGAAATTTTCCCCAGGCACAGCCTGACTGTGCATGTAGGTGACCCACGCGCGCGAAACGCATGGTGTGATGCCGAGGTCAGCATTGCTGAATGAGGCCTTGCCTTTGCTGTGGCTCCTGGGAAACGCCCTCTAACCCCCATGGGCGTCCCACTGGAGAAGACTTCCTTGTCCTGGAAATGTCTGGGCTCTGTTCCAAGTGCAAGCAGGTCCTAATAAGCCAAAATTTGTATAATAAAAACTTAAGCACAGTTAGCTAATTATGAATAGTCATTGGATACCAATAATAGGTATGTGAAAGCTTTTATACTATTGCACTTTGTGTATGCTTGAAGTTTTAATTTCCTTGAACATCCCAAACAGTGAGGGTTTTAAGGTCATCTTCCACTCTGTGGCACTTTTATATTCACGTGTCATTGATGCTGGAGAGCTTTTGTTTTCAAGTCATGAACCTCTGAGAAACAGATTCTGTTGTAACTGGTGATAGTGGGCTGTTCCCAGGGTCTGGTGCACAGACTTCTTGATCAGCGTGTGGGAAGTCCCCCTGGCAAGGTGACAGTAGAAAGGCAGGGCTGTGCAGGGGACAGAAAATCTGCATGTGGTTTACAGGGGACATCATGGCAGATTTGGGAGGATCCAAGAAGTGTGCCCCCAAGGACTGCAGGGTGGACTGGGCGGCAGGGGTGGGACCAGAGCCCTTGGAGGCAGACCCCGTAGCTCTGTCCTCTGGGTGGTGTCCAAATGCATGTCCCTCCCCAGGGCTGCTGTCCAGTAGGAAAATCAGAGACAGAGGCCGCAC